>NC_064629.1:910718664-911021608 GCF_023864275.1 Schistocerca cancellata
ATTATTGGTGACTGTTATAAAACAATTTTCTTGAAGAAATTAGGAAATTTAGATGTATTATCCCGTGACGATGAAAATCGGCACTACAATAACAGTAACGGTAACCAAAACCAGAACAATCGCAATGACAACCATTCCCTAAACCAGAAAACATAACAGTGTTAGTCACCGGGATAATGATAGCTATCAAAGTCAGAAAAGCCATTTTAACACCGAGTACAATTGGATATCCTAACAAGCAGTTAAAGAAGAAGTGGTCGAGGTTTTGGTCGCGGAAGGGAAGGTCAAAAAATTACCGACATCCAGTAAATGATAGTATGGAAAATGGAGTTCCGCAGCAGTAAAGGGTCATACTGCCGCAGATCGCTTTGAGAGGCCCCGTCGACTTCAGAGGCAGTATTGCCTCAACAACAATACAGGCGCAAAGGAAAACAAACGATACAATATATTTACGCAAAGTTAAGTATGCGCAAAGAACAGAGAGCATGATCAACAATGCAGGAAAGCCGCGCTACCGGTACACGACGGATCGGAAGTGGTAGCAAACAAAATCAGGAGCTTTGTCGGAATAAATACCCGACCGTGCACAAACAGTTCCGATGCATCGAGCTTAGCATCGATTCTTATTTCGGAAGAGCAGATTGTCCTGGTAAATGAAGCTGAAACTGTAGTCGAGCATAGGGGATAGCTAATGCAATTATGTAAGGTGTATGATGGTTTAGAAAAGTGGAAGAAGGAAAGTAAGTTTTACAGGTGGTAATGATGAAGTTACGAATAATGATAATCAATATATTACAAGTGAAACGAAGGGGGTGAGAAATTTGAAAGAGGTGTAGCATACGGTAGATGATTTTGGTGAATTACGTGAATATAATGAGGAATATGAGGCACGTGAGGTGCGTAAGAATGGTGTTATTGTTAGTACCATTTCTGAACTCAAAGAAGTCGGCGGATTCGAAAGTACAGTTGGAAATTACGTTGTGGGGCAAGAGTGTATTATTTCTGATACAGTAGTGAGATTAGTGAACGAAATGGAAGATCCAGATGTATACGAAGTTATGATAAACGTGTTACGTTGAGATGAAGAAAGCGAATCTGTCTATGGCATAAATATTACTAAGGTAAAGCATATCTTACATCAAATAGAAGAAGGAGGTAGAAAGTAACAAAAAAAAGTCAGTCAATGTGATTGAGCCCGGCGATATTATGTGGACGTATTTGGGAGAAGAACTGGATTTACTGTGTGAAGATAAAGATATTGAATCGAGACGATGTGAGGAAATTGAGCCTTGTAAAATTTATATGGAGTACAAACTAAAATGTTGGTTGATAGTGTCAGTCAAATTAGTGATTTATCCCTTTCATTTTATGAGAATATTAAGGGTGAATGAAGAATAGTCGGGATGCCAATTACTGGAGTGAAGATAATACACTCCTGTAAATGGAAAAAAGAACACATTGACACCGGTGTGTCAGACCCACCATACTTCCTCCGGACACTGCGAGAGGGCTGTACAAGCAATGATCACACGCACGGCACAGCGGACACACCAGGAACCGCGGTGTTGGCCGTCAAATGGCGCTAGCTGCGCAGCATTTGTGCACCGCCGCCGTCAGTGTCAGCCAGTTTGCCGTGGCATACGGAGCTCCATCGCAGTCTTTAACACTGGTAGCATGCCGCGACAGCGTGGACGTGAACCGTATGTGCAGTTGACGGACTTTGAGCGAGGGCGTATAGTGGGCATGCGGGAGGCCGGGTGGACGTACCGCCGAATTGCTCAACACGTGGGGCGTGAGGTCTCCACAGTACATCGATGTTGTCGCCAGTGGTCGGCGGAAGGTGCACGTGCCCGTCGACCTGGGACCGGACCGCAGCGACGCACGGATGCACGCCAAGACCGTAGGATCCTACGCAGTGCCGTAGGGGACCGCACCGCCACTTCCCAGCAAATTAGGGACACTGTTGCTCCTGGGGTATCGGCGAGGACCATTCGCAACCGTCTCCATGAAGCTGGGCTACGGTCCCGCACACCGTTAGGCCGTCTTCCGCTCACGCCCCAACATCGTGCAGCCCGCCTCCAGTGGCGTCGCGACAGGCGTGAATGGAGGGACGAATGGAGACGTGTCGTCTTCAGCGATGAGAGTCGCTTCTGCCTTGGTGCCTATGATGGTCGTATGCGTGTTTGGCGCCGTGCAGGTGAGCGCCACAATCAGGACTGCATACGACCGAGGCACACAGGGCCAACACCCGGCATCATGGTGTGGGGAGCGATCTCCTACACTGGCCGTACACCACTGGTGATCGTCGAGGGGACACTGAATAGTGCACGGTACATCCAAACCGTCATCGAACCCATCGTTCTACCATTCCTAGACCGGCAAGGGAACTTGCTGTTCCAACAGGACAATGCACGTCCGCATGTATCCCGTGCCACCCAACGTGCTCTAGAAGGTGTAAGTCAACTACCCTGGCCAGCAAGATCTCCGAATCTGTCCCCCATTGAGCATGTTTGGGACTGGATGAAGCGTCGTCTCACGCGGTCTGCACGTCCAGCACGAACGCTGGTCCAACTGAGGCGCCAGGTGGAAATGGCATGGCAAGCCGTTCCACAGGACTACATCCAGCATCTCTACGATCGTCTCCATGGGAGAATAGCAGCCTGCATTGCTGCGAAAGGTGGATATACACTGTAGTAGTGCCGACATTGTGCATGCTCTGTTGCCTGTGTCTATGTGCCTGTGGTTCTGTCAGTGTGATCATGTGATGTATCTGACCCCAGGAATGTGTCAATAAAGTTTCCCCTTCCTGGGACAATGAATTCACGGTGTTCTTATTTCAATTTCCAGGAGTGTAAGTGCTAGAGGTATTTGTAGTAATCCGATCAGAACTGAAATGTTGGTGCAATTTAGTATTAAAATGTGATGTTTGAACATGACTTCTTAGTGGTTTCACAGATGAACACTTTAATAACTGCAGGTATAGATTCAATAGTGAAACATAAAGTAATTACTGATCGTAATAGGTAGGTAATGACTTTTTGAAGTGGAAGGAGGTAAAGTAATAGTAATTTTTGATGAAATTTGGGAAAACGAGGAGGAGAGTGGGGCTAATTTGTGGGTAATTACGTGGCCAATTCGTTTAGGTTTGAGTGAAGAAGCTAAAAGTTATCATGTTAGAAATTGGAACCAGATGTATCCATCAGAGGTTGAACTCAGAGAAATAGTTGAGAGAATTTCTGGAATATCAATAGAATAGAAGTGAGAGTTGTAAAATAGTTTGGTCGATAACAAAGAGGTATTTTCTGATAAACCTAGTCTTGTACCTGACTTTGAATATAAAGTTGAAACAGTACCACATCAACCTTTTATCGGAACAGTCTATCAAAAGCCATTAGCTAGGATAGAAGCAGTACGAATGGAAATAAATCTTATGGAGGAATGAGGAATAACAGAACGAGCTAGGATTCAGCGTAATAATCCTCTCGTTTTGATAACAAAAGGAACAAGAAAAAACGAAACAAGAAACAAGATATGGAGGAGTGAGGACTATGATAAATGCTAGCGATCGTAACAAAGTAGTAAAGCGTGAAACTGATCGACCTGAATGTTTAGGTGATATGCTACAGAAATGTAAAGGTTTCTTACGGTGGTATAAGTTTTAGTGCATAACGGTCACAAAAAACTAACATTTTTAGTGAATTGTCGTCTGTTGCACGACAGATTGTCGAGGTGGGCTTTGTTTATACGTATGCCTGATTACGAAAGCTGTTACGTAAAAGGCGTAGAAAACTGTCTAGCAGACGCTTGGTCGAGGCTACCATTTGATTCAGTTTAAGGCAAAGGGAAGATGCGTCGTTATTAGTCTTAAATTAGTGAAAATTAAGTTCGATGCCGAGGACGAAGAAGGTAATAATTTAATAAAGTACTACAAGGTGTATTTATGGCAGAAAGAGTGTAAGGAAGAGTGGCAAGTATGTTGACCAGCTAAACTATATCCGAATTGATTGATTATTTTCATTTGGCTCATTGCCATTATGGGCCAAAAACGTGTGTAGAGAAACTAGCTGAATTAGTAATATTTGTTAATATGGCTAGGAAAGTAACTGAGAGAGCGAGAACTTGTAATAGGTGTCAAAATATAAAAGTGACGAAAGCAACTAGTCACGCTCAAATGCAAAGCATACTAGCTAAAACTAACCTAGAAATCCCGACTAGGAACATTTCCGTTCTGCTACCCAATACAACTGGAACTGGACAGAAAGCCACAGTTAAAGCAGTGTTCAGTAAATTGTTAAACGACTACTGCGTAGTGGAAAACCGAAAGCAATCTTATCTGACAACGGACCTCAGTGTATATGTAAACCTAAACTGAGGAAAAGAAAGGAAATGGTGTAGATGTTATTCCTGTCTTGGCATATCACTGCAAAGTAACCCTTCGGAACGCTATGTTCTTAAATTGGGGAGATATTTCAGGGCACACAGTCACAGTAACCATAGAGAGTGTGGAAAATGTGTCTGTAGTTGAAGAAATCATGAACTCCACTTTGCCATAAATCATAGGCTTTTCTCCAGTTGATATTATGTTAGGTAACCCAAGAGTATATTAGAGAATTTAATTAACTTTCCACCATAGCAACCTTTGGACCTGTCACAGAAAAAAGGATTAGTGAGCAAAAAGATGAAGAAATTGCTGAGGCATGGATTAAAAGACACGATCAGAGTTCGAAACTAGTAAAGTTTAAGGTGAGCGACATCGTCCTCACGAAAACTCATGACGAATCCAGTGAGATATCCAAATCGAAATTCATATATAACGACCCTATAGAGCTAAAAGTGTTCTCCGGCCTAATAATTTCTCTCTGGTCTACCCTCAGTCAGGGAAAAGATTCGGTGTGCGAAACATTATAGCTATCAAACATTACCGGATTAGGACTTACTAGTACATATGCTAAATACAAGAAGTACAAATATCCATCAATTTTGAGATGTTCTTTTATAAATAACTGACAAGTATTTATGCTGGAATAATGAGTAGACAGTATTAGGCGGATGACCTGCCGTATAACATATTAAATGAGTAGACTGATATATCAAATATTATTGGTTTGCCGGCCGGTGTGGCCGAGAGGTTCTAGGCGCTTCAGTCTGGAACCACGCGACCGCTCCGGTCGCAGGTTCGAATCCTGCCTCGGGCATGTATGTGTGTGATGTCCTTAGGGTAGTTAGGTTTAAGTAGTTCTAAGTTCTAGGGGATTGATGACCTCAGATGTTAAGTCCCATAGTGCTCAGAGCCATTTGAACAATTTATTATTGGTTTTTCGAAGTTTTCTTTCTATGTGATTTGCGTGTATACAAATTAACTCAGCCAGTCATTTAAGTTGCAGCTGAAAACCGTGTGAAAACAAATATGTGGAAAAGAAACGAAGTGTATAATCACATAGCCAAGGACCCATATTGTGTGTGGGAATACATACAACCGAGTGTGCCTATGCACGTGCTTGGCATGCAGGTACCAAACTCAGAAGTGTATCGAGATGTAGCACTACACCGTACAATGCTTACTTTCGCTTACAGGAAAATAAAGTTCTACGAAAGTATCAATGTTTGTAGACTGACATTTCCACTATCAGCGAAGAATAAGTGTTATGAATAATATGAAAACTAACAAATATTATTCCAATGCTTTGCGATATTATGTAGTACTTTTTCTACGGTTTAAGTAATGATTATTTTAATGTGTGCTGTTACCTGAAAAATAAAGTTACTGTCAACTGACAGTGTGATCATTAGAATAATAATCTCTAAAGATATTTGCCATATACAGCAGTGAAATTTTACCAAAGACCCACAATATAAATGTATGTACCTATAAACATTTACTGTACGTGCTGAGTCTGTGGAATCCAATTTTCGTTTAACTAAGGTTTAGTGGAATTGTCTGAAATGTATTGCTGATTATGTTGTTTATTATTCCTATTATACTGGGGATGGTATCCACAGCGTAGGTGGATGGAACGTTAGCTTGTTTCTCCGTTTTGTGATGCACAGCAACGAATTGTGCGGCAGATATTACAGAACAACTCTGTGGATTACCAAAATTTTTCCTTCAAATTTACTCTTCGATGTGTTTTCTGGTGAATGAAGGTTTATACATGTACTGATGTACGTATGATGAAATGGAAGATTTCCTCAACAAAAATTAAATAATAGTTAGTTGCAAGCTAGTTTAAGTTCACACACTAGCTTAGACATTGCAATAACATATTGTCAGAGAGTATAGTGAGCAGGATTTTCTAATTGTTATTGTTTATAGGTCCCCTAACTCCGACTTCAGAGCATTTCTGCTCAAGCTCTCTTTGTAGGTTGTACTAGAAATTAGTTATATGTGGTGACTTTAATATAAATTTTGTATATGATGGTGCAAGGGAAAGGATGTTGGTAGATCTCCTAAATTCATATTATCTGATGCAGACTGTGTTTTTTCCAACTAGGCTGCAGGGGAACAGTAGCATAGCCATAGACAATATTTTTATTCATTCTTCGTTACTAGATGGGCATTCTCTTTGTAAACAGACCATGATCCACAAATTTTAACAGTAAAAGGCTTTTGTACTCAAACCAGTACCATATTTAGTTACAAACTATGTAGGAAATTAATCCAGCAGTAATAGAGAGTTTTATAAATCTTGTCAAAGAACAAGAGTGGCAGGATGTTTATAGTGCCGGTAACATACATGGTAAATATAGGGATTTCATTAACACATTTCTCATGCTCTTTGAGAGCTGCTTTCCATTAGAGCGTTCTAAACGGTGTACTAGCAGTAATAGGCAGTCCCGGTGGATGGCTAGTGGCATAAGGATATCTTGTGAAACGAAGTGGAAAATATATCAAAATGTTAGAAGTAGTTACAATAAAGCTACAGTAGCCCATTACAAACAGTATTGTAAGGTGCTTAAAAATGTAATTAGGAAGACAAAGAATATGTAGTATGCAAATATAATAGCTAATTCACAGGATAAAATTAAAACCATATGGTCAGTTGGGAAGGAAGTGTATGGTCAGCAGCAAAAGGTCGACGATATAAAGTCAGTTCGCAGTAAAAATACTTGTGTTACTGATAAATCAGATATATGTACAGTATTTAAGAATCATTTTCCAAGAATTGCTGGTGAATTAAATAAAAATGTAGTTTCTACAGGAAATCATCTAAGTTTCTTGACAAATGACTTTCCGAGATTGATGCCTGAAATACTCCTCTGTGATACAGACAAGAGGGAGATAGAGTCAATAATAAAATCACTGAAGACCAAGGACTCTCATGGTTATGATGGAGTGTCTAGCAAAATATTGAAGTATTGCACTGCACATGTTAGCTTTTCATTTAGCCATGTTTGTAATTTTTCCTTTAGGATCAAAGTAGTCAGTAGTAAAGCCGCTTTATAAAAAGGGAGAGAGGGATAACGTAGGCCGTTTTAGACCTATTTATATGCCATCACTCTTTGTAAAATTTACTGCAAAGGCTGTGTATGTAAGGATAATTGATCATTTTATACCACATAATTAGCTATCAAATGTACGGTTCGGATTTAGAAGTCGTTTAACAATTGAAAATGCTATATTCTCTTTTCTCTATGAGGTACTGGATGAGCTAAACAAAAGGTTTCGGATGCTTGGCATATTTTTTTGATTTAACTAAGGCATTTGATTGTGTTGATCACAAAATCTTGCTCCAGAAGTCGGACCATTATCGAGTAAAGGGAGTAGCTTACAACTGGTTCATCTCTTAGTTTAGCAACAGGCGGCAAAAGGCCATTATTCACAATGTTGATAACGGCCTTGATGTGGGGTCTGAGTCGGAAACTGTCAAGTGCGGGGTGGCCCAGGGATCAGTGTTAGGGACACTCCTGTCCGTTCTTTATATAAATGATATGCCCTCTAGTATTACGAGTAGCTATAAAATATTTCTGTTTGCTGATGACACTACTAGCTTGGTAGTAAAGGGTGTTGTGTGCAACATTGGCTCCTTTCCTAATAGTACATTACGTGACCTAAGTTCATGGCTTGTAGAAAGCAAACTAATGCTAAATCACAGTAAGACTCAGTTTTTACACTTTCTCACACACAATTCTATAAAACCTGACGTTTTAATTTCACAGAACGGGCATATGATTTGTGAAATTGAACAGTTCAGATTTCTAGGTGTTCAGATAGATAGTAAGCTGTCGTGGAAGGCCCACATTCAGGATCTTGTTAAAAGACTTAATACTGCCATTTTTACAATTCGAACGGTATCAGAAGTGAGTGATCGTTCGACACGAAAGTCAGTCTACTTTGTTTATTTTCATTCGCTTATGTCGAATGGTATTATATTTTTGGGTAACTCATATCGTTCTAAATGGATATTTTAGGCTCAGAAACGGGCGGTTTGGACAATAAGTGGTGTTAGTTCATTAAACTCTTGTCAACCCCTGTTCACGAGTCAGGATATTTGGACATTGGCCTCTCAGTATATATATACCTTACTGTCATTTCTTGTTAACAATATTGGCTCATTCCCAAGAATAAGCAGCTTTCACTCGGTAAATACCCACCAGAAATCAAACCTGCATTAGGATCGTATTCCTTAACTTTTGTCCAAAAAGGTGTGCAGTATACTGCTGCATCCATTTTCAATAAGCTACCACTCTAATTCAAAAATCTTAGCAGTAATCCACGCGCTTTCAAATGGAAACTGAAGAGTTTCTTCAAGCATTACTCCTACTCTGTCGAGGAGTTCCTTGAAAAATTAAAATGATTCTTATTGTATTGTTGATTGCGTTTGCTTAAACTTACGGACTGACTTTTTTCGGGTCCATAAACATTTATTTTTATCTATTATTACTTTTATGTTGTAATTTCATGTACTGACACGTTCCACGACCTTGGAGATTTGCTCCTCAATTTGGTCCTACCGAACTTGACGAGCGGAGGAAAATGTAGGAGAATGTTGAGAGAGACAGCCGAGTCGAGTCGAGTCGTTCAGCGGCTCTTTTGTAGGGAAATGGTCATAACGCAGTGGTGATGAAGTATGTAATGGCTCGGCGAATAAATTGGTGTGGACGGGCGAAGTATATGGCATTAAATGGGCATGGTATAACTACCGCAAGAGGATGCAAACAAGCATGAAGATAACTGTGGGCCCAATTTAATTTGTTACGGACCTGCAAGGAGAAGAGACTGTGCCGCACATTGTCAACGAGCAATGCCCTACTTTACAGCGACGACATCTCAACCTGAAGTAAGATCTCACCAACTGCTTGCTCAGACTTCTGTAAGGCTAACAAGCGTCATAGTTCATTTTGTGTTCGAATAATATCGAGTTATACTAAAGTGTTGAACTTCAATTTTATCTACAACAAAATACCTAAGTAGCATCTGTCCTGTCCATTGTTGATGATACGAGACAGTGCTAATGATACAGAAACTATTGCAGTGTTTTATGAAAGAAATAATAGTTATTCAAATTTCAATAATTTGTAAGGCTATAGATAACAGAATTGCTCAAGTCTGCCGGCCGGGGTGGCCGAGCGGTTAAAGGCGCTACAGTCTGGAACCGCGCTACCGCTACGGTCACAGGTTCGAATCCTGCCTCGGGTATGGATGTCTGTGATGTCCTTAGGTTAGTTAGGTGTAAGTAGTTCTAAGTTCTAGGGGACTGATGACCTCAGAAGTTAAGTCCCATAGAGCTAAGAGCCATTAGAATCATTTTTTGCTCATGTCTAGTAAACAGTAATGCGAAAGACATTACTCAACAGAGCAACATTCAGTCTTTTTCGTAGATTAATAACATACATAATGTAAAAAAAACAGGGCTTCTGCAGAGGAACAAAATGGAAAAATAGGATCTAGTAATGGAGAACAAAATAAAAACTTTAAGTATGATATAGAAAATAATACAAGAGTATTAGGCTAGGCATCAGAGAAGAAAATGGACATCAGTGCCAGAGAGTTGACAGAAAATAGGACCTACTGCAAAGGAGCAGCAAGCTGATTCTATTGCCTTTCTGGGATCAATACATAACTTAGCACAGATATTTCAAACCATTTGGAAGGTGTTTCAGAGAGATATGATGCACTTACTACTCAGTTAAGGGGAGAGTTGTGTTCTGAATTTGATGACAGGTTTTGTAATGTTGAAAATAAACTTCTTACAGTACAGGGAAATCACATATCGCTTGAAGTTGGTGAGCAGAATAAGCAGTTACATGGAGATTTGTAAGTTTTAAGTGAGGAGTGGGAGAAAAATTTGTCACATAAATGGGAGGCTGTTCCTAGTCAAGACGTTTTTGGTCAAATTCAGAATCAGGTTTCGAATGATTCTACAATATTTGAAGGTTTAAAGCAGAGATTTGAATAGTTGAAAGTTAGTACAGAAGAATATACTTCAGGAAGTAGGGAAGAGGCACAGGAAACAATCAAGAAAGTGAATGAATGAGCTGCTGCTGTTATGCAATTAATTCTTAACACTGAACACAGTTAAGATGCTACGGTGACTGTAGATATCTGTGATTCAGAAAGAGTGACGCAATTTTGAGATTTTAGGAGGGGGAGATGAAAATTTACAGAAGGATAAGGGAACTAGGACAGGAGATGAATGAAAGGATATCCACTGATAGGTGAAGGTGCTACTGTAAAAAAAGAGGATGAGTAGAACATTGATGTAGAAATAATTAATGATATAAGTGAGGTTAAATAAGGTTCCACAAAAGAAGTTGTAATGTGGTGGCTAACCAACCAGGGCCAGTAGCTAAGCTGAGTGCTTCTCACGTAGTATCTGTCAGGATTAAGGAGTGGTGAACAAGATTACAGGGAGGAGGAATAGTTGTTCAGAACTTCTATGACTTATTTTCTGTGACAGAGTGAGTGTAACTGGGTTAAGGTAACGACAATAAGTGCTGAATTGTCAGGAGAGGTTATTTACTTAGTAAAGTCTACTACATGTTTCTTCCTGTTCGTCAGATACTTGTGGGGATTTGAGTACGTTTGTGCTGAAGGCAGAGATAGGAGAGTTCTAAACTACCTGTGGCTTATTGAATAGCTGGATTGTGACTTCCAATGCATTCTTGATGATTTATCTCATTTTTACAATTGACTGATGTGGATCCAAGCTTACTGAAGAAAAGAGACAAGGATCATCTATGCCTGATGTGATGTAGTGAAGCGAATTCTGTTTGTTTTTATGTATCTGTCAGTCGAAACATCAGACAGATATGACTGCAGAGATTTTAATTGTAGTCTTGGTAACGTCAAGAACTGTAGAACGACTGAGTCTTTATCGTTGCAGTTCTTCGGTTCATCTCAAATCGCCATACTGTAAACTGGTAGATGGTATTTTGGTTTTTCCTAACATATGCAACTCAGTGAGTGCCATATCCTCCTATAACATCTAAATTGACAGTCTCATATTCCTAGCATTTGCACATCGCTTTTGGCAGCTGAGATTATGGGTTTCTTGATGAATTTAAGCAAGTCTGTATTGGGAAGCAGCCAGTCCGGTGGTATAGTTAGGAGCATTTTTTATGAACGGTCCAGGTATTTCATAGTACTGATTTAAATACAGTCCTTCCCCCATACCAGTGGCCTCCATCATCCAATTACGCCTCTTAAGTTCCTGTAGTTGCCACTCGGCGTTTTCTGCGTTCTTCACTGTTCGGGCTATGGCGGCAGCTCCTCCAGCTGGAGAGCCAATAGCTGACAGTCAAGCCAATATTGGATGCAGAATCAGCGATTCCACCAGATGTCTCAGCTGTTCGTAGAACCCCAAGCATTTTAACACGAAGTCTTCTTCCTTTCTGCTTCAAAGAACTTCTAGCTTATGAAACGACTATTCGAATGCAACGTTTCTTGAAACACCCAACAGGTATTGTCTTTAGTGCATGATGAGCTGCATCCATAATTTGTTTGATATTTATTCCAGCACCCAACTTACGTTTGGTACGCATTGCTTTATCAACTGGGAATGTCATAATACGGTGTCCTGTGTCTATGTCTATGTACTTGCTTAGCTTTGTCAGCTAATATCCAATATGCAGCAACATGATTTTTGTTTGTAGCATGCGCAATATTGTGATCCCTGCAAGAATTATCTAGTTTATTAATTTCCCTAGAGCCCTGAACTATGCGCTCTTTCAGTTCGTTCCATATTCACAATAGCTGTGTCCAGGAATATGTAATTCAATTAGTAATTTATTGAGAATATTACCATCATCTCTTCTGTGCATCTACCACTCATGTCAAGCTTCAGCATTAAGTTTATGTGTTGTATTTATATAAGAAATAATGACTGTTCGCCCAGCTGTAGATCTTTGATGAGTGGTATGCTCTGTTCCGTTGATGTTTTATAACACATTCCATCAGAAACACCTTTGGTTGAGAAATGAAAATGATCGTATGGCACTGTTGGCCGGGAGGCCCCATGCGGGGAAGTTCCGCCGCCGTATTGCAAGTCCTTTTTAGTTGACGCCACATCGGCGACTTGCGAGTCAATGAAGATGAAATGATGATGAACACACAACACCCAGTCATCACGAGGCAGAGAAAATCCCTGACCCCGCCGGGAATCGAACCCGGGACCCCGTGCGCAGGAAGCGAGAACGCTACCGCAAGACCACGGGCTGCGGACTTTGGTTGAGACATTTCGTGTAATTAGTCTGTGTAAGAATCTCTGGCAGTTTCACTACCTTCACTGTTCTTTAAGATGTGAGTTCCTTTGGTTGTATGCTGCACTTTGGAAATTCTGAATGTATCCCTTTACCAGTTCGGCGGGTAATACTTCTGAATTTGCAGTTTTCTGTTCCGAAATACGCACCAAATCACGTACATAAAATTTCTGCTTGCGAAGATCCACCATCATAATACGAATGTGTACTGTATTTGTAAGAACATTATCATATACACTCCTGGAAATTGAAATAAGAACACCGTGAATTCATTGTCCCAGGAAGGAGAAACTTTATTGACACATTCCTGGGGTCAGATACATCACGTGATCACACTGACAGAACCACAGGCACATAGACACAGGCAACAGAGCATGCACAATGTCGGCACTAGTACAGTGTATATCCACCTTTCGCAGCAATGCAGGCTGCTATTCTCCCATGGAGACGATCGTAGAGATGCTGGATGTAGTCCTGTGGAGCGGCTTGCCATGCCATTTCCACCTGGCGCCTCAGTTGGACCAGCGTTCGTGCTGGACGTGCAGACCGCGTGAGACGACGCTTCATCCAGTCCCAAACATGCTCAATGGGGGACAGATCCGGAGATCTTGCTGGCCAGGGTAGTTGACTTACACCTTCTAGAGCACGTTGGGTGGCAAGGGATACATGCGGACGTGCATTGTCCTGTTGGAACAGCAAGTTCCCTTGCCGGTCTAGGAATGGTAGAACGATGGGTTCGATGACGGTTTGGATGTACCGTGCACTATTCAGTGTCCCCTCGACGATCACCAGTGGTGTACGGCCAGTGTAGGAGATCGCTCCCCACACCATGATGCCGGGTGTTGGCCCTGTGTGCCTCGGTCGTATGCAGTCCTGATTGTGGCGCTCACCTGCACGGCGCCAAACACGCATACGACCATCATTGGCACCAAGGCAGAAGCGACCCTTATCGCTGAAGACGGCACGTCTCCATTCGTCCCTCCATTCACGCCTGTCGCGACACCACTGGAGGCGGGCTGCACGATGTTGGGGCGTGAGCGGAAGACGGCCTAACGGTGTGCGGGACCGTAGCCCAGCTTCATGGAGACGGTTGCGAATGGTCCTCGCCGATACCCCAGGAGCAACAGTGTCCCTAATTTGCTGGGAAGTGGCGGTGCGGTCCCCTACGGCACTGCGTAGGATCCTACGGTCTTGGCGTGCATCCGTGCGTCGCTGCGGTCCGGTCCCAGGTCGACGGGCACGTGCACCTTCCGCCGACCACTGGCGACAACATCGATGTACTGTGGAGACCTCACGCCCCACGTGTTGAGCAATTCGGCGGTACGTCCACCCGGCCTCCCGCATGCCCACTATACGCCCTCGCTCAAAGTCCGTCAACTGCACATACGGTTCACGTCCACGCTGTCGCGGCATGCTACCAGTGTTAAAGACTGCGATGGAGCTCCGTATGCCACGGCAAACTGGCTGACACTGACGGCGGCGGTGCACAAATGATGCGCAGCTAGCGCCATTCGACGGCCAACACCGCGGTTCCTGGTGTGTCCGCTGTGCCGTGCGTGTGATCATTGCTTGTACAGCCCTCTCGCAGTGTCCGGAGCAAGTATGGTGGGTCTGACACACCGGTTTCAATGTGTTCTTTTTTTCCATTTCCAGGAGTGTACATCAACAGATGTCATTTTATCTTACGATGTCCAGTTCGATTGTACTGCTCAGTCATTTGTTGGAGAATGTGTAAGTATTTGTGTGACACTGGAAGGCATTTTTGTTTACAAAACAATGATTTATATGCTTGCTGCGGAGGACTGCCACACAGACAAACTTGCTATTCATTTGTTTGACTGACGGGGCTGCTAAGTGCTATACCACCTACTGCACTCCCCTGACTTAAGCTCTCGTAAGTTCAACTCGATTTCGAACCTGAAGGAAACACTTGACGGCATTCGCTTCAGAACTGCTACAAATTCGTCGGGCGATAGACCGCGCCGCTCGAGCTGTCAACTCAACTGGCACTGCTAAGAGTAGCCTAAGACTTCCCCATCGCTGGCAACGGGTTCTACTCAATTCTGGTGACTACTTTGAGGGTGATTAAAACTTTGAAAAACGTATCTATTTTGTACGAGCCGTAAATAAATAGATGCCACCAAGTTAAAACAAGGGAAATGAGAGCTCGTACGAAACGATATAGGTGTTCATTCTTTCCGCGCACTACACGAGATTGGAATAATAGAGAATTGTGAAGGTGGTTCGATGAACCCTCTGCCAGGCACTTAAATGTGATTTACAGAGATGTAGATTAAAGTTCCAACCCTCGTATTTTGCTAACATTATTCCCTCAGCATCGCCTGCTTTAATTCAACTACATTTCTTACGTTTGGTTTTGTTGGTGTTCATTTTGTATCGACCTTTCAAGGCACCACTACATTCAGCTGCTGTTCCAAGTCCTTGGTGTCTTTGTCTGAACAACAGTGTCATTGGGAAACCTCAAAGGTTTTATTTTATCTCGCTGATTTCTACTTCATTCTCCAAATTTTTCTGTCTTTTCCTTTACTGTTTGCTCAATGTACAGATTAAATAACATCTGAAATTAGCTACAACCCCGTCTCATCCCCTTCTTAATCAGTGCTTGCCTTTCATGCCCTTCGACTTTTATAATGACCGTATCGTTTGTGAACCACTTGCAAATAGCGCTCCGCTCCCTGTATTTTACCCCTGCTGCCTCCAGAATTTCAAAGAGAGTATTCTAGTAAACACTGTCAAGACTTTCTCAATGTCTACAAATGCTATAATCGTAGCTTTTTCTTTCTTCTACCTGTCTTGCAAGGGAAATTGTAGGGTCAGTACTTCTTAGCCTTCTCCCACATTTTTCAGCAACAGATACTGATTTTTCCTCAGGTTGGCTTCTACTAGTTTTTTCGGTTCTTCTGTAAAGAATTCGTGTTAGTATGTTGCAACGATGATTTACTATACCAGCGGTTTGGTAATATCTACATCAGTCAGCACCTGGTTTCTTTGGAATTGGAATTATTACATTCTTCTTGAAGTCTGAGGGTATTTCTCCTAACACAGACAACTTTTATACTTGTTTCCTCATAGCTGGCTCTCCCAAGGACTTCAGTAACACTGACGGAATGTTGTTACTCCGGGGGCCTTGCTTCGACTTAGGTCTCTCATCACTATGTCAAATTCTCCTCGCCGTATCATATCTTCCATCTAATGTTCAACTTCCCACTCTTCCTTTTCTATAATATAGCCTGCCCACTGATATTTACACATCTGCTCTCTTTTCTCCATAGACCTCTTTATTTGTGCTATAGCCGGTATCTTTCACCAGTGATATGTGCTGCTATATCCGTGCATTTGTCCTCTAGCTACTCTTCCTTAGCCAGTTTTCTCTTCATGTCAGTCTCATTTTTAGAAGTTTTTGTTTCCTTTCGCCAGCCTCATTTGTAGCATTTCTATACTTTCTCCTTTTAGAAATTAAATTCATTATCTCCTGGGATATCCAAGGTTTTCCACAAGGCATTATCTTTTGTTGAGTGGTACTTAAGATAAGTAAATAAATTAGAGAAATTAGAAAATAAATGAAAAACTTCGTTTAGTTTAGAAGAATTACACACTGGCAAACAGCGGGTAGAACAGCAGAGCAGAAGAGACAATGACCATGAAGTCAGCAAGTTCCACATAAGTGGACGCTGTCGATTCAGCAGTCAGGGCATCGCCCGACCGGCTCACGTGTTTCTCAGTTATCACATGTGAGCAAAGGCCCTCGCCTACATTCCAAGAGCCAATGACCGACGTTAAGAAGATTCTTCGAGAAGCTTTTCAACGTGACAGAAGAGGCAATGAGCGTCGAGTCGTTCACCTCCAGTGAACTGAAGTGAATAAATACGCGAGACACAGTGGGCCCAGAGAGAGTAGCAGTAGTTTTCAGTCAGTTTCGGTGCTGAAAACCATCATGCAAGAAGAGACTAAATCATACACAGACGCACCAAGTCCGCCGCTGTAATGGAATAGCAAGCAGCAGCCTCGGCGACAGAAGACAGAAGTTAAAAGGTATTTGAAGTCTGATTTTTATGTACCCGGGTGACTCGTGACGACGGGAAGGAGACGGCCTCACATCAACAGTCACCTATGAGCTGGGATGAAGATCTGACAGCTGAAGACTGGCAAGCGGGAGTCCGTTGTTCGAGTCCGGGACACTGGCCTTCCCCCGCCGCGCCGCTCCGCTGGCCGACACACAACATACGCGGCCGCTTAGAGAAGAGAATCACTGGGACGCCACATCCAAGGTATTACCATCCGATTCACGACTTCGCTCGCAGTAATTAAACGGGCCACCTCGCGCTGCGCGTCTCCAGTCAACTGGGCGAGACGGCGACACGAGATACACACTGCCACGCGTAATCAGACGCCGCCGCTGCCGCAGCAGAAGGCTTCGCAATCGACACAGCTGCCGTTCTCCGAGCCAGAACATCGAGTAAGGAAACAGTTGTACGAAACATGCAATAAAAGTTATCTTATGTAAAAATGCTGTTTCATTCTACCTCATACCCGAGCCAAGGAAGAACCCACCCTGCCCACATGTTGTTAAGAGAGAAAAATTAATTTATTTAGTATTTTCACCGTGACATAATGCTTTAGAATGCTCATCCTGAAAATTGACTAGCATCAAAAGAGAAAACCCAGTTACATTTAGTGTCAGAACTGTTACACTTTTTACGTACTCAGATCCCCTGATACCTTTACTATTGTATCTCTTAAAGTTACCCATTCGTCTTCTACTGTATTCCATGTATCTGTTCTAGTCAGTTGTGGCCTAATGCTCCCTATGGAACTCTTAACAGTCTCTGGTTCTTTCAATGTATCCATTCCCCACCTCCTCAATTTCTTATCTTTATGCAATTAGTTCTCTTTTAATATGTAGTTCATAAGTAACAAACTGTGGTCTCAGTCGACATCTTCCCCTGAAAATGTTTTTCAGTTGAAAATCTGAATCCAAAATCTCATTCTTACCGGTACATAATAAATCTGAAACCTTCTGCTTTCTCCACGTTTGTTCCATGTACATTACCTTCTTGCACGATTCTTAAACCAAAAGTGAGCGAAGGTTATACTATTCTCTGTGCAAAATTCTGCCAGGCGGCTCCATCGTTCATTCCTTTCCAAAGGCCAGATCTACCTACTATATCCCCTCTCTTCCTTTTCCTGCCAGAGAATTACAGTTCCCCCATCGCTACTAGTATTTCGTCTCCCGTAATTGTCGCAGTAATTTCTTTTATCTCACCATACACTTCTTCAGTATCTTCATTTACGGAGCTAGTTGGTATATAGGCTTTTACTACTGTGACGGGTGTTGGCTTCGTGTCTATGTCGGCGAGGATAATGCGCCACTGTGCTGTACATATTAGCTTACCCGGAATCCTATATTCTCAGCCAGTATTAGAGCTACTCATGCCTTACCGCTATTTGATTTTGTATTTATAACACTGTACTCACCTTATTAGAAGCCCTGTTCCTCCTTCCACAAACTTCGCTAATGCCCACTATGTCTAACCTCTACTTATCCATTGTCTTTCTAAATTTTCTAACCAACCAGCCCGATTAAGAGATCTAACATTCCAACCTACGACGGCACGTAGACTGACAATCGTGGTTGCACCTACGATTGCGCGAGTAAAGATGGGACTGCATTTTTATGTTGGGTCGAACTGGTGTAGGGTCATTATAAACTTACTGAAAAGACGAACGGAGAACAGTTATTTCAGATCAGAGAAAAGCAGAACACTTGTGATTAAAGTTAAAAGACGTTAAAACCGCGGTCTGTATAAGCACGTTCCAGGTAAAGCAATAAAAAACTATAGTTTTGATGGTACAGTTCATGGAATGCTGCGAAAACAGAATCTGCTGCACTATCGCTATAAAAGAGCTTCCAGGGGTACTGGTAGAGAAGAGTTAATGGCAACTCTAGCAATCATCTGAAAGTGAGCCTACAATATTTTTCACTGTCCCGGCGAAAGAGCTAACAGAAAATCCTAGGAAATCTGATCGTATGCAAAGTCGACGAACGAACCCAAACGTTTTATTCAAATTCTCGTTTATCTATCTGGTAAAAAATTTAAGATAGATGACATAAATCAGAAATTTTATATTCTCACTAATGACCGATGCCGATTTTAGTGCTTCCAGTACTGAAAAACAACTCAAAAATTTTAAAGCGAACAAGGCACCGGGTAATATTTAACTAACAGAAATTACTACGATATAATGGACGACCAGTTTTCTACATAAATGAAATCAACATCGGGTGTGCCCCTAGGAAGCATAATATGAGCAATAATGATTTCTGCCTACATAAACGATTTATGAAATAGGATGAATCGCTCGTTAAGATTTTCTGCTGACGGTTCAGTTATGAACAGGGGAGTTTATCGTTGAACGATCGTAAAGACGTCCAGAAAGACTTCTAAACGATTTCCACTTCGTATAATCAATGGCAGCACTCTTTAACTGTGGATAAATGTGAGATACTACCTATAATAAACAGAAAAACCCGCGAGTATTTTCTTAGGCTATTATTGACATTGAGCACGTCACATCGTAAGAGTATGTGGAGGTAATACTAAGTGGAGGTAATACTACTTGCACTCGTAATTCACCAGCTTGAGAAGCATAGTTACCATTAACAAAAAATATCTTTATTGAAACTCTATCCGTAGTGTGGCGACCTATGTAGAAGTTATTAACGTAAGTCAGCAGGAACGTGGTATTATAAAGTAGTACAACAATGCCCATAAATTCTGTATTAACTGGTAAAAGTGCAATGCAGTGCTACTTCACATTATTATTATCCGAGAATTATACTCACGTACATTTCATTTATGTTTCGCATACTTCTACCGTCGTGCGAATGGCAAAATCATCAATTTGCATTGGGTCACTCCCTGTGAGTTGAACATCTGCTATCGCTCAAACGAACGTTCTGCAAAATTTTAACTATTTCTTCCGGCCTTTCTGGTGTCACTGCAAGAAGCATTCTGCGGATGTGTGTAGCCACAACTTTGTTTTTAGCTAACAAGGAGATTGTTAAACAATAACTGATGAAGATAATTAGTTGGAATGTTGTAGAGAAATAAATTGTGTAGAGCTTCCGTACGTTACTTCGCTGATAATTTAGTAATACTGAACGAGTGCTGCAGTTTCTTTAATTAATTTGGGCCTGCATGCTCCGTGTAATTCTGTTCGTTACGTTCCATAGCAAAGCTCAACTTCAATGTGTTTTAATGGAAAGGCTCATTAATTATCTCACACACTTGTCAATCAGTCCGCAGTGTACCTGATATTGAAAGTAATTCGGAACACAGTGGATAATGCAAGAATGGTAAGCTGCCAATGGAACAACAGGTACAGTCTCTCTTCCTTTATTATCATTAATTTGTTTTTTGCTTTGCTACGATCTTAGGCTGCCTTGCCGAAACAGTAATGATTCTGGGGGTAAAGTATTCCCTGTGTTGGTCAGTAATGAATAAGGATAATTGCAGTGCATAAGATGTTCTTTTATAAAAATGCACATTCATTCGTCTAATGGACAAGCAAAAAGGATGTTATCATCGTGAAGTATATTCCTGTCTACTGAAGGTGGTAATAGCGTTCATTAAATTTATGTTGGTATCCTAACATGTAAGGAACATCATCACACAAGATTTTAAAGTGAAATCAGGACGCGATCTGATTACTACATTCATCATTATAACAGGCATGGCACCTCACATGCACATGCGACTCGTGTGACACTGGGCCGCACTCAGAACTATTTGGCATCATGAGCAACTTAAGCATAGTTAGTATCTCTTAGCGTCGGTATGAGGTTGTCAAAGTAAATATCGACAAACTAGCTGACCACAGTCTCTGATACCCCGGAGGCAGATGGGCGACAAGTAACTGGCTGAATTTATTTTGTTAATTAACGTTTAGTTATTCATTAATCAGTAACATACAATAATGAGGCCAATAATTCTTGGCCAGGAGGGCCCATTTCTGACGCTATCACAAAAATGGAGGGGGGGGGGGGGAATAGAGACGGATTGAATGTTTTCGAAATTACAAGAAGTTTTTGGATAAATTATCCCCATCTATAATTCAAGTTACCTTACAAGTGGCACCTTAAACATGAAATATACACAATCACACTATTGGCACCAAGTAAATATCGCAATAAAACAGATAAAATCTTTGAATGACGGTGGCAGCTTCACTAACATTCTTTGCACCTATATTTGAATAGAAATATTCTGGTTACAAAATAGTTACGTAAAAATCATTAAAATTGCCAGACCAAATTATTGCAGACTCCCAGATTTGAAATGAGCAAATTTTCTAGGTGTGAAGGATCTAAAGTAAACGTATTTCGGGACTAGTCAATCTAGGCCACAGTTAATGGCGGTAATATGAGGTTGAAGCACACTATCAAAGAAATCACCTTTCAAGGTATGAAGCACCACACGAAAATGTATTTTCGGACTAGTTAATCTGGCGAAAAACATCCAATGGCGGGGACATTTGGTTGAAGAATACTCACAAAGAAGTCATCGTTACAACCTTAAAATCCCCAGACAAAATTCCTGCAGCCTCACTGAATTCTAAGATCAACACTTTCAAGACATGAAGCATCACACGAAAACGTATTTTGGAACTGCTTAATCAAAGGCAAATCTGGTGGCGTGAAGATGTGGTTGAAGAACACTCACAAAGATATCACAGTTAAATCGATAAAATCCCCAAATAAAATTGGTACATCTTCATTAATACGCGATTGAACATACTTTTACCACAAGAAAAACCATCTGAAAGAATAATCTGGACACAGTTAAATTGCAATACCTCAAATGTCGGGAACACATGGCCAAGTCCCACGTACAAAGAAGTGGCCTTAATTTTCGCAGTTAATGACCAAACAAATACCATCCAAATAACATTATGAGATTTTACACTTGATTTTACACTTAGCATTTCCACTGGCAATGGAATAATAGAGCAAATTGATGGTTCACAATTAACCTGGATGGTCACGATTTGGTCCTCTCTTTACCACTTAGTTTACCAAAACAACAACAATTAAAACTTTCCCTAGAGTCTGTCTCATTTAACTGACTCTGAAAGATACCTTGTTAGCGTTTTCAGTCACTCACCAGCTCATTCTAATACCTTTGTTTCTATCTTTACCTGGAGAGCCTTACTGCACGTCCGCCTACTTCGCCATCCAATCTAGCAACTGCCATATGGTGGGACCTCGGGGACAATCGTTTCTCGATCAAACTCAATGAAGGGGTTAGGTTCTCATGGGCGATGACCAATCTGATATCGCCTAACTTGGTGACTCCGTCATCTTTGGTACAAACGTTCCTACGCTGAATTTACCCACATACTTTAGGTTGTTACTACTTCATTCTACTTCCATTATCTATGGTTAGGTCTCAGATTTCCTGTCTTTGTCTCGTTGCACTCGTAAACATTTAAACACAAACACACAGGAATGAAATTGGATGTAAGGAATTAGGAGTAACATATTAAACAAACACAAATGGGTTAACCTCTGTTCATTAGGTATAATATACGAGCCGGCCGGGGTGGCCGAGCGGTTCTAGGCGCTACAGTCTGGAACAGCGCGAACTCTACGGTCTCAGGTTCTAATCCTGCTTCGGGCATGGATGTGTGTGATGTCCTTAGGTTAGGTAGGTTTAAGTAGTTCTAAGTTCAAGGGTCTGATGACCTCAAAAGTTAAGTCCCGTAATGCTCAAAGGCATTTGAACCATTTTTTGTAATATACGAGGTGCTCAAAAATTCTCCTTCCAGTCATCTAGGACTTCTAGACGTGACTGAGTAGATAATATTTTGAATTGGATACCATATCTAGAAACTTTCCGTTTTGGTACTACATCCATTTGAAAACATATTGGTAACGCGACCAATTTTACGATTAATCACTTAGTTTGCAGTTCCATTCATTAATACGCAAGGAAACAAGAAGGAAACTTAATGCAGTACGGCTAGTTTCAATTCGTGTGCGCGGATTCTGCTTGGAACACCACGGTCACCCCTGCTGACGGTCAAGGTACCCTTTTCTGGAAGCCTTTGCGTAATTGTGGTGAAAAGGACGCGCGATGGAGTGGGGTGTTGTAGATACCGATCTTGATAAAGGGGACGAGCAGCTCTTCCATTACAGTGTACTTCGCATTACAGAAGAATCACGTCGGTGTAATCTGCCAGCTTGTACTCAGCCATGTTGCTCTAACACTCACAGACGCGTGAATCAGGCCGAACCAGGTCAGAGAGGTTTAATATACGTCAAATGACTTTTGCTGATCCGACGTAAGCACCTCCAACAACGACTACCCTGTTGCATCCCCACCTAGCTAACATATTTTCAAACGGCTGTAGCAAGAAAACGGTACGTTTCCGGACATGGGTCCAAATTCATAATAACGTCTACTCAGTTTCCTCTACAAGTCCCCCAGGTTTGTAATGGTAATTTTAGAGCATCCTCTATAAATATAAATATTTAACGATATCAAACTAGTATATTTTGAAAGTAGTAGATGCAGGGGAACTAACAGTTCCGGTTCAATATTTTTACTAATTATGGTAAAAACTCATACTGTACATATAAATCTTGGTCAACTAGTTTGGCCTGTAAATCAATGAATGCCTTACCTGGCGTATAGTACGTAGCTGAAGAAGAAAGATTTTCCTTCTTTTACTCTAGTTGTCCGTTGACAATGGTATCAAGAAGTGCTGATCGACAGTGTACCTTACTGTGTTAGATGCTGTTTACGCATTAGCGATAATCTGCGTTTAATACCCGTCTGGTCGTCTGCGTTAGGTTTCCGTGGCTTCCCTACGTCACATAAGATGAAAACAACGCTGATTCCTTCTTTATGGCCACAGCCTTTAATTACATCACAGAGCGAGGCGCCACAGTGCCAAGAGATCAGACTTCGGTCTGGGAGAACGGCGGTTCAAAATCCTGCCCGGCCATACAGATCGACTATACACGTGTGTGTGTGTGTGTGTGTGTGTGTGTGTGTGTGTGTGTGTGTGTGTGTGTGATGCTAGTCATACCTCTTCACGTTACTAAGCTGTTAATACCTGCTACGCAGTGCAGAGATGTCTTGCGCACCACTAGAAATTCTGTAACCGACCTCCAGTTGCATGCAGATTGAAAAGAATAAAAGCCTAATTGCCTATTCTATGTAACTGAAAAAAAGTTACGGGAAAAGATTTTATGTATTATTTTTCAGAAAGAGAGGTAATTACTTTCAAATGCTCTTTACCTGTTTGATCTGTAATTGGAAGACTAGTTACCCAGAGTCCTGTATTTCAAAGCGTAGATATCCTGTATGTGTGTTTTCACGTATTCGAAATATTACCCCTGACGTACTCAGTGCATAGCTAAGATTATTTTTCAGTAAACTGCCTCAGAATTTAAATAATACCTTAATTATTTAAAATGGTGTGTTTCTGATTGTTTATATCTGTTATTCAACTGCAAACACTGCAGATTTCTATTTCTGCCTCTATGAACGGATTACTTTCAAAACATGATGCTCCCATGCGTAATGTACTTCAGTCTTCGACCCAGACGGCTACTCATAGTGTTAAATATTTCACAGTCTCTGTCCAGCTCAGTTTCAAAAGCTACTAGAGTCTGAAAAATGCTATAACAGATTTTAGTTGAGAGGCGTCTGATCTTGACATTTTGCTGAAACTCTGTTAACCAGTTGTGTTTTATCGGTCTTTTAATTACCGCGTAAGCGGCGTCTGGTAATTTATACGTACGAACTTTCGAGGCAGATACTTTTTATGGGGCAGAAATTTTTAAACGAGCTTTGCAGTAATGAAGACTTATTCGTATCGTCGTAATAATGCGCGCCTTCCGTACATGTTTCCACAGAAATAGCATGCACATTTGTTAAATGTTTAAAATACTAATAAATGTGTCTATTGGTGAACGTGATCTCAGACTGTTACAGATTGTGACATGCTTAGGAACATTTCTTACATTACTAAACCCTAACCCTTCTCCAATATTTTAAA
The DNA here is from genome assembly GCF_023864275.1 of Schistocerca cancellata. Classification (NCBI taxonomy): domain Eukaryota; kingdom Metazoa; phylum Arthropoda; class Insecta; order Orthoptera; family Acrididae; genus Schistocerca; species Schistocerca cancellata. The sequence continues at coordinate 910,743,454 of NC_064629.1, forward strand.
TCTTGGAAAGTGGGTTGCTGCACCATAAAAATGGCTATCATAAAATTTTTACTCTCACTTCACAGAAAATGTTCGGTCTTCATTGAATTTTGATAGAAAATAACCTCAATTAAATGATTAAATCTTCCGTGACTTCAAAGTAAGTCACGTTAAGGTTTTAGTACGCTTAGTGTCGGTACGTTGATGATCAGACAGTATTCATGACATTTAAAGAAAATCCTCCCTGCATATCAAATGGATCTCTTCATATGTAACGTGTAAACTGTAAGACCGAAAACTAGATAACCAGAACCATTTTCCACTTCAGTACTTTCAGACCGAAATTTAACTTTGACCACGGAGTACGAAAACTATGTGCATTGGAGATTTAAAAAGACGGAGAGAATCTGCGAGATATTATACGTTACAGGATGCCGTTCTATGCAAATGTGACAGAGAAACAAGAAGAACGTCGAGTAAGTAGTTGTTCAAAGTGAACGAGGTACCGTAACATTATTTGCAGACTAAGTATTGAGATCCGCCTGAGATCGAGTTAGGGGTAGATAACTTTAAATGAGAGAAGCTGTGTTGTGCATTTTTCACTGTAGAAGACGAGGAGTTTGTGCAATTCCGAAATTTATTTTAACCCTTTTTGTGTATAGATCTTACAAAACCTGCAAAACATCATTTATTTCTTGCTACAGATAAAGAATTTTGCATCACTGCACTTCGGCAGTCTGGTCTTCAGTATCAATTTGCGAACGTCGAATTAGATGACAAGAGTCATTCGTTCATGACGTCGCTGTTGTGTTCTTCAGACTAACGTGAGAGTCAATGGGATTAGTCTCACGCGACTCTCTATCGTACGTCCAACTAAAGGCACAGTGTTTCGTAAATGAGCCATACGCACCAACAATGAATTATCCCTGGAGTTTTCATAATCAGTGGAAACCACAAGCGAATTCACTTAAACGGATGCAGAAAGGTAACTGTTTCATCTTTAAATGTATTATATAGAATCAGACTGTATGTTACCCACTTACAAAGCCGAGGTCGCTAATGCCGCCTAGTGCGGTGGCGCTCGACTCGGAGGCAAGCCAGTTCGCATCCTGGTGATGGATGAAACTTTCACTGCCAGTATTTGGCTGGCAATTGGAGGAGAGTTGGTGACGTTAAGTTGATCTCCTGTCTTTGCACCATTGTCCTGGATTAAGTTCCAAACCTCTCTGCAGTGTGAGAGCATGTAACACTTTTAACGGTGCTTCGTCCGCCGGATGGGGACGTTAAGGTCAGCGCCCCCCTTGATGCTATTTGCTGTGAACAGACAATGTGCTGGCACTGGGTATCACCATCTCCGCTCCTTTCATTCATAACAACACAAACTCAACACCATACACTGTCCAAAACACTTATGACCGTCATGCACACAAAACAAATACACACTTAGCACTTCTTATCAGACCTGAAGAGGGAAACGACAAACCGCCACTACCAGGAACTTGTCATGAGTGATGATGCAGGGTTCCTTACCTCCTTTCCTGTGCGGATATCCTGAGTATGGGACTTCGCATTTTGCAGAATGTATGTTACACACGCATTCATAATAAAATGAGAACGCCTGTAAATTTGTTAGTCTATGATCACGAGACAACACTAATGAAAAGCTGGATATGCCATGAGAAAGAGAGAAGTATAGAACCCACAGATTCTAGAGTGACATAACATGGCAAACGTTTTCTAGTAGGATTTGGATGAAAAGTGAGTAACTTCAGGCATGCAGAAGACGAATTATTGTTTAAACTGTATTACAAGTGTTAACAACAATAAAACTGAAAATCATGGCCAGGGTCACCCCCAAGAGTCATGCAGAGAAAACATGGTGCATGTGCCCTGATTTGCCAAACAAGTCGTTTGCGTGCGTCACCGTTTCACGAAGGTTGAAATACTCTTTTACAGCGGCATTGTTCATCTGTTTGGCTTGAGCGACTTCTGCCTGTCCATCTCCTCCACTCCATCTCCTCCCGCCCCTCTCTCTGTCCCTCACCTCCGACCTCACAATCTCTGTCTACCTCTAATCCCCTCCTTCTGTGTTCGTCTGCTTCTACCCCTACATCCATCCGCTCCTTCGCATCTGTCCATCTCCTTCTTCCTTCTCTGTCCCTCTCCTCTGCCCCTCTCTAATTCTACCGACAGATTAATTAGTATCCTACTGCTGTCTGGGCCGTCTCCAGCCATGTCTTCATTGGTCATGAGGGCTCAGTTCGAAGGGGGACTCATCGCTGAAGACAACTGTACTCGATTAAATGGGATTCCAGAATCCCTTTGGTTGTCAACCGCCTCACCCTTGTAGCACAGCTGTACGTCCACAATATTCTACCCCCCCGTTTTATTGTGCTTCATGGGAAGCCAAACTGGGCTTGTATTTAAGCAAGATAACGTCCATCCGCAGAAGGCGAGAGTTTCTGCTGCTTTTTTTAGGTGTTTGGCAAACTATACCTTTGCCGGTATTGTCACCGGATATCTCTCCAATTGAGAATGTTTCGAGCATTAAGGGCAAGGCCCTCTAATCAACTCGGGATTTTGACGATCTAACGCACCAATTTTACAGAATTTGGCACGATATCACTCAGGAGAACGTCCAACAACTCTATCAATCAATGCTAAGCCGAGTAACTGTTAGTGCATGGGCCAGAGGTGGACCAACGTGTTATTGACTAGCTCAGTTTTGAACCTTTTCCTCTTGAATAAATCATTCAGTTTTACTGAAATTGTAATCATTTGTTTGTTTCTACATGTACATTACATCTTACTATTTCCGTCCCATTCAGACAATTATTTCGTAGTGCAACGGTGTTCCTTTTTTTTATCTCACAGCGTGTGTGCATGTTTTTATACATGTTCCACATCTTCTCCTAGACTATTTCACCCACTTCAACGAACTCAATATACATACTACTCATTGTCTATGAGGGTAAGAACCACCTGCCTATCCAAGGAGTTGGGGTGAAAAAGCAGAGTACCTACTAATGTCCATATCTGTAATTTATCATCCAGGATTTGAGAATGAGAGCACTTAGTTCTTTGCTAGGAACATTTCACATAATTTCAAACTTACGCGAAACTTTTTCTCTCTGGCAACCTCTACAAACTGATGAGTGGGAAAAACTTACCGCTTATTACAGTTACGCTGTTCATATAATAAAAATGGAGCATGAAGCATGACTTTTTAATTTATTACCTACCTGTAATTACTACTGTCCATAATCGAGATACATTTTGCACACAGTTCAGGAGATACGACGTCATAAACACTGAGCTTTGTGAAGTTGGAGCTACAGGGCGAAATTTGCAAGAAATACATGTGAAATATTTCTATAGGTATGTCTGAAATATTTTTAAAATATGTGAGACATATTTGAAACGTGCATACATTGGCAAAGCCACATATTAAAAAACTCATCCTAAACCACTGAAACGATTTCAATCAAATTTGGTACACATGCTACGTACAATCTGAAAAGAAATTCTGTGGGGGTAAGAACCATCAGCCTGTTATTGAGGTGGGGGCGATAATGTGGAGAGAGAAGGGCGGAGGAGGAGGTAAACAGAGAGAGAGGGGGAAGGAGGAGCTGGACAGAGGCAGTGGAGAAGAGAAGGTGAACAGATTGAGGAGAAGGGGAAATGACCAGAGAGGGGGAGAGGAGGAGGTGGGCAGAGAATGGAAAGGGGAGAAACCTTATAAAGGAACAAGAGTGGCAAGATGTTTATAGCGCTGCTACAGTAGACGATAAATATAATGCTTTTCTCAAGACTTTTCTCATGCTCTTTGAAAGTTGCTTTCCGTTAGAACGTTTAAAACAGGGTACTAGCACAAACAGGCAGCCTGGGTGGCTGACTAGAGGGATAAGAATATCTTGTAGAACAAAGTGGCAATTATATCAAAACGTTAGAAACAGTGAAAATCTAAATGCGGCAGCCCATTACAAACAGTATTGTAAGGTGCTTAAAAATGTTATTAGGAAGGCAAAAAGTATGTGGTATGCAGATAGAATAGCTAAGTCTCAGGATAAAATTAAAACCATATGGTCAGTCGTAAAAGGAAGTTGCTGGTCTGCAGAGACAGGTCTAGGATATAGAATCAGTGCGTAATGGGAATGTCCGTGTTACTGATAAGTCGCATATATGTACAGTATTTAATAATCACTTTCTAAATATAGCAGGTGAACTAAATAGAAACCTAGTCCCAACAGGGAATCATATACCGCTCTTAGAAAAAAGTGTTCCGAGACTGTTACCTGAAATGCTCCTCCATGATACTGACAAGAGGGAGATTCAGTTAATAATTAAATCACTAAAGACCAAGAACTCTCATGGATATGACGGGGTATCTAGCAGAAAACTGAGATATTGTTCTATGTATGTTAGCCCAGTTCTCAGCCATATCTGTAACTTTTCCTTTAGGAGTGGTCGGTTTCCTGACCGATTAAAGTACTCGGTAGTGAAGCCACTTTATAAAAAGGGAGACATTGATAATTTTGACAATTTTAGACCTATTTCTATGCCATCGGTGTTTGCTAAAGTTATCGAGAAGGTTGTATATACAAGGTTACTGGAGCATTTAAATTCACATAATTTGCTGTCAAATGTTCAGTTTGGTTTTAGAAATGGTTTAACAACTGAAAATCCTATATTCTCTTTTCTCTGTGAGGTTTTGGACGGATTAAATAAAAGGTTGCGAACGCTAGATGTTTTCTTTGATTTAACGAAGGCTTTTGACTGTGTTGACCACAAAATATTACTGCAGAAGTTGGACCATTATGGAGTAAGGGGAGTAGCTTACAATTGGTTCGCCTCTTACTTTAAGAACAGAAATCAGAGGGTAATTCTCCGCAATATTGAGAGTGGTAGTGATGTTCAGTCCCAATGGGGCACTGTTAAGTGGGGCGTTTCCCAAGGGTCGGTGCTGGGGCCACTGCTGTTCCTTATTTATATAAATGATATGCCTTCTAGTATTACAGGTGATCCAAAAATATTTGTGTTTGCTGATGACACCAGCTTGATAGTGAAGGATCTTGTGCATAATATTGAAACAGTAACAAATAATGTAGTTCATGAAATAAGTTCATGGCTTGTGGAAAATAATTTGATGCTAAATCACAGTAAGACTCAGTTTTTACAGTTTCTAACTCACAATTCAACAAGAACCGATATTTTGATCAGACAGAAAGGGCATATTATAAGCGAGACGGAACAGTTCAAATTCCTAGGCGTTCGGATAGATAGTAGGCTGTTGTGGAAAGCCCATGTCCAGGATCTTGTTCAGAAGCTAAATGCTGCTTTATTTACCATTAGAACAGTATCTGAAATAAGTGACACTTCAACACGAAAAGTAGTCTACTTCGCATATTTTCATACGCTTATGTCGTATGGTATTATTTTTTGGGGTAATTCTTCTGATTCAAAAAGGGTATTTTTGGCTCAAAAACGGGCTGTTCGAGCTATATGTGGTGTAAGTTCGAGAACCTCTTGTCGACCCCTATTCAAAAATCTGGGAATTCTGACATTGCCCTCACAGTATATATTTTCTTTAATGTCGTTTGTTGTTAGCAATATTAGCCTATTCCCAAGAGTTAGCAGCTTTCACTCAGTTAATACTAGGCAGAAATCAAATCTGCATGTAGAATGCACTTCCTTGAATCTTGTGCAGAAAGGAGTGCAGTATTCTGCTGCATCCATTTTCAATAAGCTACCACAAGAACTCCAAAATCTTAGCAGTAGCCCAAACTCTTTTAAGTCTAAACTGAAGAGTTTCCTCATGGCTCACTCCTTGTATTCTGTCGAGGAGCTCCTGGAAGAGCTAAAAAATTAAGCAAATTCTAGTGTTACATTGTTGATTTTCTTCATTTGAACTTACGATTTGTCACCTGAATGTTTTTTTTAATATTTCATTTTATCTGTTTCTAATATCGTGTTATACTTTCATGTATTGACTCGTTCCATGACCATGGAGACTTCTCCTTAATTTGGTCCCACGGAACAATAAATAAATAAATAAATAAAATGGACGAAGACAGGAGAGACGAAGAGATGGGCAGGTAGAGGGAGGAGGAGGAGATGGAGGGAAAGAGAGAGAGAGAGAGAGAGAGAGAGAGAGAGAGAGAGAGTTGGGGTAGAAATGCAATTGGAGGGGGGAGGATGAGATGGACATCGGAGGGAGGAGATAGGCAGAGGTGGATGAGCAGATGGACAGACGGTGGAGGAGCAGATGAATAGAGAGTGGGAGGCGAAGCAGATGGAAAGAGAGGTGGTTAGAAGGTGAGGGACATAGAGAGGGCAAGAGGAGATGGAGAAGCAGAAGGTCTGTTAGTCGATCAAGCCAAAGGGATGAACAAAGCCACTGTAAAACTGCGATGTACGTAAACTACTTGTTTGGCAAACCAGGTCACATCTACAGCATGGATGAAACAGACGGCAGCTGGACAAAATCCTGCAGTGTTTTACCAATCAGTGGTTCAAGAAATGTTAATGTTACTTCCATCACATCTGGAGGGAAAGAGAAAACAGTCTACTTCCGGCGATGGACCAATGGCGAAGGCATATTTCTGCCTCCCTTTTCCTTCATGAAGTGTAAAATGCTGAACCAGTAATACATGGAAGGAATATCACCACCTGCAGTTGTAAGATCGTCCCAGAAGTGAACAGTGGTATTTCCCTGGATTGGTTAAAGCACGTTTGAGACCCAGAAGACCAGCTGGAAGAGTACTTGTACTGGACAGAGTACTTGTACTTGATGGACACGCATTTCACACAGGTTGTTTTGAAACTTTGGAATTTACAGAGGAGCAAGGGATTTTATAAGGGGTCTATCTCCACATACATCCTGGAACACACATACAGACCTTCAACCGCTCTTTTTCAGTTCACTGAAAAGCTATTTTTGCAACACCTGCCACACTGTCATTATGAATAATCTAGCCAGCAAAATTAACCGTTTTCTCTTCACTTTGTAGAACCTCTCAATTCAGCTAATTAAGTCAAAGGTGAAAATTGTACAAATTGCTTCTAAACGATAGTAATAATCCCACTGAATGTGGCTACAGTCCCAGATTACGCTTATTTGTCGGGCGATATGCCTGTGCCGGAAAAGGAAGATCAGAATTTCACACACATTCCAACTAACTATTTCTAGGCTCATCGAACATCCAGGAAAGTCAAGAGAGCAGATTTAGACGCACAAGTCAAATTCCTTCAGTGATACAGCTTCGGAATCCACTCGCACTAGACCCAAAACTTTCAAGATTACCACTTCAAAACTGACTACTCCTAAGCCAGTACCTACAAAACGATTGAAAGGGATATCACCGGTGCCTTCTATTGATAAAACCACGAGTTTTAAGGGGAGGGCAACAACGGTATCCGAAGGGCTAAACGCTGCTGAAAATATTGAATCTGTATTCACCATGTTAGTCAGATGCAGGAAACAACAAGAGTGAAGACACAGAAGAACATTACGAAGTTAGCTTCGGTGAATGGGATGATGATAAATGTTTTGGGTGTGATGAAATCTATTATGGGAGTAATAAGAAAATGACGATTGTATTCAATGTCTTCCTTTTTCAAGATTGTCACTTGAAAGTTGTTCCACATTTTGTAACCAGTTAAGTGCTGCGGCAAGAGAAGGATACGGTAAAGCTAGAAACAACCGACAGCTCACTATAAAAGCCAATGTTCAAACAAGCGTTATTGTTTTGCATTAAAATTTATTTTTAAGTGTTTTCTTCATGTACAGCAATTTTTCATATGGTCTGTGTCTCCAAATGTACTGATGCATCTCACCCATATGCCTGTGGGTGAGATGGACCACTATGACGCTCCATATGAACATGCTACCAGACGTCCAGATAGGTAAATAATACGAAAATATATGCTGAAGAAAACAAATGGTCCAAATGTCCTAGAAGTACCCTATGGGAAGAATCGGTTGTTTCATTTTTTGGTTTGCACGGTGGAATGGAAGATTATCCTTTCCCATAGTGTCATACTTCTGATGTGTGCTGTCAGGTGTTGGGGCACTGTCTACCTTTTTCAAGGCTGACTGCACCTAGTATGTGTTCCGTTGGCCCCAAGAGAAATAGATACAGAGTCTTGCTGACTGGCATTCTAAAAACTAAAATCTAACTCCTCCAGAAAAGGCAATGAAGACCAAATGGTACCCACCGGCCGCCGTGTCATCCTAAGTCCAGAGGTGTCACTGGATGCGGATGTGGAGGGTCATGTGGTCAGCACACCACTCTCCAGGCGGTATGTCAGTTTTAGAGACCGGAGCCGTTACTTCTCATTCAAGTAGCTTCTCAGTTTGCCTCACAAGGACTGAGTGCACCCCGCTTGCCAACAGCGCTCGCCAGACCGCATGGTACCCATCCAAGTGCTAGCCCAGTCCGACAGCGCTTAACTTCGGTGATCTGACGGTAACCGGTGTTACCGCTGCGGCAAGGCTGTTGGCCTGACTGGCATTCTAGCGATGTAAATGGTTGTATTTGTTTACATTTTCTGGTAGCCCTCAGAATTTGGAGCTCTAGGCGGCTGCCTCATTCGGATGTAGGCTATAAAGGGCTCTGAGGATCACGAAACGACATTATATTTAGCGAAGCTCACGCATGTTCCACAGAAAGCGCGACTTACAATCAGGAGTATGTATCTTCAGATCAACATGGAACGGACGAGGACTTCTTTCTTGGAAAACACAGTTAAACACAATTTTGGCAGTTATCATGATGGAGAGTAAGATGATTGCTGGTGTGTATCGGACTCGGAAATTGACGCGGATTACCCCAATGGGCCATATATTTCACACAGGCTTGTGCCTACATCTTTTCGCTGCCTCTTCCCAACTCCCAAGCTCAATAAGAGCGTTTCCTGCACGCCACATACCTGGTCATTGTTGGAGTCTGACCGTTGACAGTAATTTATTGTCTTTCGATCGCGCTATTGCTTTAATTAAGACTGTGGTCATTAGTGCAGGGGCTCCAATAATGTATGAGGGACGATGCGACTCGAGGGCCTCACGCTTTAACTGTAGGTCTTTACACTAAAATGAAGCTATATTCTGTGCATACGTATAAATACCTGGACGAAGTATTTCACCCTTGAGGGAATCACAAATATCCAGGTGAAGAACACTCCTCTCGATATCTTTCTTTGGAGAGCACTCAAAGACGCAATCAATGACGAAGCCCCAACTACACCAGACGATATTTGACTTCGAATCACAAGTGCTTGCTTTACCATATCATCTACTGTAATTACATCTGTTCATAGTTCTTAAGAATGGCAATCGTAAAAGTGTCTATGGTCAACAGTTTGAACACCTGCGTAAATAAAGCACAAAGTTACTTTTTGGAATACAAAATTTATGTTATGTGATTACCAAACCATTTTAGAAATTTTTTTATTCCATTTACGTGTGTACGAAATAGCATTGCCGTGCCAAATAAGTCGACAGCGTGAATTGCAAGTAGCGGCAACACTTTCTTTACGCGCTTACGTTCAGCATGAAACGACGTTTCGTCAAGAGGAATATTTATTTTGAGGTGTACAGGTGCTCACCAAAGTGTTAAATTTATGGTGATTTCTTTACAAACTCTAGGGATTGATCGATGAGAGCATATGGAACAAAAAAGGTGTAATGAACTTATGTCCGGAAATCAGTGGTTTCCATGCTAGAGACCATTTATTCAATCATACATTGCTACAGAGACAACGGTCTAATACGCGCTGTATCACGCAGCCACACTTACAGTATATGCTGAAAATGGTTTCCATGTGCCTCAACGCATGCGTATACGGGTCGTAGCATATTGTGTCTCAGGCGTTCATATCGGTCAGGCTGCATGCGAACAGTGTCAAAGGCAGCATAAATGCTGCTCCAGTGTCTCCACATCTGGAATGGGCTCTGCATACGCGATACTCTTGAGATGGCCCCGTAACCAGAAATCGCACGCGCTGAGATCCGGTGAACGAACAGGCCATGCAACTGAATATCCTCGTTCGATCCATCGACCAGGGAATACACGACAGAAATGCATAAGGATGTTGAAACTTCCTGGCAGATTAAAACTGTGTGCCCGACCGAGACTCGAACTCGGGACCTTTGCCATTCGCGGGCAAGTGCTCTACCATCTGAGCCACCGAAGCATGACTCACGCCCGGTCCTCACAGCTTTACTTCTGCCAGTACCTCGTCTCCTACCTTCCTACTCTGCTGCAGAATGAAAATCTCTTTCTGGCATAAGGATGTTAACGGCGGATTGGGCTCCAGCACCATCATGTAGTAGCCACGTAACCATTCGAAGGATCAGTGGCACTTCTTCCAGCAGTGGAGGCAAAGTCACCCGCAATAAACGCCGATAGTTCCGACCTGTTAGGCGACGTGGAAGGAGGACTGGTCCCAAAATAGGGTCGCCAGTTATCCCGGCCCACACATTCTGGCTGCACCGATGCTGATGATTCGCTGTCACCATATAGTGGGGTTTCTGCGTACTGTCCCAGAGATGACTGTTATGAAAGTTGAAGATACGAATCTGCGTAAAGACGGCCTCCCCTGTGAATAAGATGGATGACACAAATCGCAAAATCATGGTTGTCTAGTGAAGACACCAGTGACAGAACTGCTCCCAATGTGGAAAGTAAGTCGCTTGTAAGCCCTGCACACGCTGTGGGGCATAAGGGCAATAACAACTGTCATGGAGAAGGTCCTAAACCGTCGTCCGGCTTACCCTTTACTAGTGGGCCAACTACCAGGTACTGACACATTTTCCTTCAAGTCTGGTGTCCGAACGTTTCGGGTACGTGCTGCATGATTTCCTGCTTCCTGAAACGCCCCTGTATCAGACAAACGGCGAAACACTGTTGCAAACAATGAGTGCTGTTGTTGTTGTCAGCGGGGTAGGTCTCCTGATACAGCCTAGTTGCTCGCCGCCCGTTGCCATTTGCCTTCCGTAAGTGAACACCATGTCGGCAAGCTCTCGATTCGAATACAGAACCATTGTGCAAAACGCTGTATCACATCTACTACAATGTGTGTCAGCAAGAGAAGTGAATAAGATACAACATTACCAATTTCTATGGTGGAAAAGGGTGCTAGGGAATGGCGTATGAGGAACACTATCATCCTCTAGGAGAAAACTATGCATATTGTAACTGCGGATGCATGGTAAATCTCGTACTTTGTAACAAAGTATAATTGAATAAATTGTGTCTAGCATGGAAACCATGCATTTCCGGACAAAAGTTCACTAGAAATTATTTGTTCCATACCTCCTCATCGTTCATTCTCTAGAGTTTGTACACTTATATCGAGATAGAGCAATTGTTTCGATATAAAGAAGTGCGTGATTCAAGAGGCGGTTATCAGTCTCCATTTACTATAACACTGATTCTGTACATCAATTTGTATGTTTCAACGTAAGGTGGACTACAGGAAGAGGAAGAGAATTATTTTCCGTAGTATCTCACACATTTCAGCGAGCACCGTGTTGTTTAGCAGTGTCTCATTGTTTCTCGCACGAAAAGGAACTCTTCTCTTAACAGTGGTGACATGATTCAAATGTCTATGAGAAACCACTGCACCTTACGATGTGAGACGGCCCTATGGACCGTTGAACAGACATTTGTGAGCAAAATATTGGGCATATCTCACACCTCAGCTTACCGAGATATGGGGGGAGCACTGTACGCAGTGTGTCTAGAAGAAAGCACCGACATCGCTCAATAAGTGGAGGAGTACGGTATAAAGGTCATTTATCAAGGACGTATACCTGTACAGAACTGCTTATTTTCGGCACTGCCGGATGTCAAATTATGTCGAATTATGTTTAATAGCCTAATTAGCAACTCGTTAGACATTAGTGAAAAGTCGACGTAGCACGCTCACTATGATGTTCAAGACCGTCAACGAATCACATTTTAAAACGGAACCCATGACCGAGAATTCATGGTTATGGAATTGTCGAGTATCAAAGTTTCGGGATATATTGAATGTGGTGTTGATTCGGAGTTATTCATTAAGAAATCAACAAAAGCGTCAGTACATTACAACAGGGGTTCCAAATGTTGAGGTCCTATTTGGTTGTAGAACGTACATCGGCGGTGTAAAGACTGGTACTTGCGGTGAAATAAATGAAGTTGCGCCTCAGTGTTTCAGTCGTAATGTGGATTCGAACTGTGTGGTCCTCCTCTAGCTTTAAATATGGTACACCATAAAAAGTGGTCCAAAATTGTAAGATCCGATGACCGTGAAAGCTATAGAAGAGTTGTCTCAAAAAAAGCGTGCACTTTCACTCCTACAGCCACATTACACGACAGTCATGCTGTGACTGTTGTCCAATTTCACCTAGCCGATTCGAGTCAACGTGCATTTATCTGCAGATAGCATCTACGTCGGAATCAGTGCCTGGAGTATGCAGCGCTGTAAATACCATTATACTCCTGATGGTTAACCCAGGGGCTCTATTGTCATGGATTTATGTTGATGTTCCAGATACAGTTGTTGAGAGAGAACTTTTCACTCGTCGACATATAACGTACCTAACGGCTGCGCCACATGAGAGTTGCAAGTGTACGATTGCTCTTCAAAAGCAGCCGTTCGGAGCTAGCCTTAACTACCATCGTCCAGTTTTCTAAACTAATATCAGAAAAAACACAAAATAATCGATACCGTATTCAGAAGGCCTATCATACGAACAGCACAACTACGGTTCTAGGCGCTACAGTCTGGACCCGCGCGACCGCTTCGGTCGCAGGTTCGAATCCTTCCTCGGGCATGAATGTGTGTGATGTCATTAGGTTAGTTAGGTTTAAGTAGTTCTAAGTTATAGGGGACTGATGATCTCAGCAGTTAAGTCCCATAGTGCTCAGAGCCATTTGAACTACAGAAAACTGTAACAGGCATAGAAAATGCACTTTACTGCATCTAAACGCTACAATTTTGGAAAAGCTCTACACTACACTGAAACGCCAGAGGAACTGGTATAAGCATCCGTATTGAAATACAGAGATATGTAAACACACAGAATACGGCGTGGCGATCGGCAACCTCTATATAAGACAACAAGTGTCTGGGGCAGTTCCTGGATCGGTTACTGTTGCTACTATGGCTGGTTATCAAGATTTAAGTGAGTCTGAACGTGGAGTTATAGTCGGCGCACGAGCGATGGGACACAGCATCTCTGAGGTAGCGATGAAGTGGGGATTTTCCTGTATGACCATTTCACGAGTGTACCGTAAATATCAGGAATTCGATAAAACACCGCTGAGGCCGGAAAAAGACCCTGAAAGAACGGGACCAACGACGACTGAAGAGAATCGTTCAACGTGACAGAAGTGCAACCCTTCCGAAAACTGCTGCGGACATTAATGCTGGACCATCAACAAGTGTCAGCGGGCGAACCATTCAACGAAATATCATCGATATTGGCTTTCGGAGCCGACTGTACGACAAAAAGTAGTACGTCTCACCTGGGCCCGTCAACACCGAAATTGGACTGTTGAAGAACCACGTTGCCTTGTCTGACGAGTCGCGTTTCAAATTGTATCGAGCGGATGGACGTGTACGGGTATGGAGACAGCCTCATGGATCCATGATATGTGACCCTTGATACGTCTAGATTCGAATCTGACAGGTGGCACGTACGTAAGCATCCTGTCCGATCACATGCATCCATTTGTGTCCATTTTGCATTGGGACGGACTTGGGTAATTCCAGCAGGACAATGCCACACCCTATATGTCCAGAATTGATACAAACTGGCTCCAGGAACCCTCTTCTGAGTTTCAAAAATTTTTGCTGGCCACCTAACTCCCCCACACATGTACATTATTGAGCATATCTGAGATTGCTTGAAACGTGCTTTTCAGAAGAGATCTCCACCCCATGGTACTCTTACTGATTTATGGACAGCCCTATAGGTTTCATGGTGTCAATTCCATCTAGCACTATTTCACACACTATATGTGTTTGTATTTATGTATGTATTAAACCGGGAACCCAGAAACGACGGAGAGCCTTCGTCCCGCCGTAGCCCTCAGTGGTTCACAACCCCACAACAGGTCACAGCAGTCCACCCACCTCACCGCCAACCCACACCACACCCAGGGCTGTTGTGTGGTTCGGCCCCCCCGGTGGACCACCCCGGTAACGTCTCATACCAGAGGAGTGTAGCCCCAAATGTTTGCGTGGTAGTATAATTATGGTGTACTTGTACGTGGAAATGGTGTTTGCTCAGCAATCGCAAACACAGTGTAACTGAGACGGAATAAGGGGAACCAGCCGGCATTCGCTGAGGTAGATGGAAAACCACCTTAAAAACCATCCACAGGCTGGCCAGCACACCGGAGGTTGACACTAATCCGCCGGGCGGATTCTTGCCTGGGACCCGCACGTCTTCCCGCCCGGGAAGCAGCGCGTTAGCCCGCGCGGCTTGCCGGGAGAACATTTCAGACATTAGTAGAGTCCATGCCACGTCGTGTTGCAGCCCTTCTGCGTTCTCGCGGGGTCCATACACTATATTAGGCAGGGGTATCAGTTTCTTTGGTTCTTCAGTGTATAATACGGCACTTACTTGCAAGTATCCACTCTCTTATTGTATTCTCTCATTTACTATGAAAAGAAAATTGAAACGTCCCCTTAGAAAAATTAATGAATTACTGTGCTGATAAACCTCTTACATTATTTGATTTTCAAACAGCTGAGCAGAACTGAACGTACTAAGACATTTCGCTCTTTACCTATTCTGATCAACACTAAACTGACACACAATCTTTTTAGCGCAACGCAATCTGACTTTCAATAATCCCTACAAAAGAATGGCCCTGACTAACATTAACCAATACGTTTCACAAATCACTTACCTCACAAAAATATTCGTTACTCGAACTACTGCAATACAGCGAGCGCCACTATTGCCAGCTAAATAAAAGATTCAAACTACTGAAGGCACTAACTACTGATACGCATAGTTATCAAATGAAAGATTTTGATAGAGAACAAACAATGTATTTACCTTAATAGTGTTCAAAAGTCATAATATATATAGCACTTCATGACATCAAGTCTTACAAATTTACTGTCTCTGATGGACACACGTCCAGATCATCCGCTCTCAAAACTCCGCCATTTCTCTCCCCACATCCACCACTGCTGGCGGCTCACCTCCAACTGCGCAACGCTACGTGCTGTTAACAGCCAACTGCCCAACACTACAATAGCATATACTCCAACAATGCAAACCAATCACAGCCTTCACACAGCACAGTCATTGATTTTCATATAGAGCGCTACGTTGGTAACGCTAACATAAAAACCTAAACAGCCCACTTACAAAATGATGTAGCAATTGCTGCATTCTAAACATTATGAGCACTGTTTCATAATATTTCCTAAATTTCCAATGGTGAAACGTTTTGTTGCCAGACTTGCGGATAAGACTGCGCTGAGGCAATGTTGAATTCTCCGAGGTTCCTGATTTCGGTATGGAATTACACTTATTTCCCGCTGTTATTTACTGTGTGACGGTTAACAGAGCTTATCGCGTTTTTAACCGTCATTCAGTGCCTTTACCACAGCAGATCTCCCACTTGCCACGGTCGGAATCGATTCGCTTTGCTCTCGCATCCTTGCTCCTGGCAGATTTTCACCTGGCTGGAAAATTCCTTTTAACATGGAAATATTTCTCTACCCTCCGGTCGCACACAAGCTTCTATTACAGCCCGAAACGTTCCACAATTCTCGGGCAAACGCAGGAATGGGATTTAGCCGCGAGCTGCTTCCTCCCAACTATAAATTACGAGGGACTGTCGGTGTCGCGTTTCAGTTGTACAGGAGCGTGCTTTGTCTTAGATGAATTTTGCGTTAATAGGTCTTGAAAAAGCGAGCTGTTGTGCTCCGAGACGCCTGACAGATCTGCTGCTCCTTTACATTGTTTAGTTGGGCTGTGAAATGTGTTTATAAATATATCAAACATATGTGATCCAATTTTACTGCGACAGTCATTATTCCGTAGTTTGCTAGTTTCAAATGACTTACCCTTGGACCATCTGACCATCTCGATCTTATTCATACTATATTCACATGTTCTTGAATAATCTGCTTTAGGGTACATTCACTACTGAAGTATATTGTGTGTATACTAACAAACACAGCTTTTCTCCAGTATTGTCATTATCCCTCACGCGTTATCCGGAAAGCATAGAGGGGATTCCAGACTAATTATACTCTACAGTAAGCATTCAAGGAAAACGAGAAAACGAAGAGGTTACACTCGGAATGAATGAAAGAGGTAATTAGCTTTTATATGGTTTTAGGTTATTTCTAACTCTTACCTAAAAGTCACAAAAGACAGAAGCTGTCATCCTGCAAAAGTTTCAGTACGATAAACAACACAAATGTATCGAATCCAGCAAAGGTTTCCAGTGTAAATCCTTAGGCGATTACGAACTGATCGATAAAAACTTCGACATTTACCTCACTTTGCCAGTACTCATCATATATCTGAAGACAAGACACTTTGTGGAACTATGACTAGGAAATTATCCACAATGAGTGCACGTGTTATATCAAAATAGATTTACTTTACTCTTTTTAATTTGCTGATATCATATGAATTACTGTTTTGGAGCACCTCAGTTCAAGCAGAGAGAATGCATTTAGACTCCAAATAAGCCATCAGGACGGTAAATGGCGTACATTCACGAAGTTTGTTTGTTGACGAAAAGTGTACACGCTTCTATGTGACTAGTTGGAGATCCTTATACTGACATCTTCCTACATCAGTGCGCTTATGAAATTTGTGGTTTTCAACCATTTTTTAACGGACAGCAGCAGCTACTTAGTAAACACAGGACAGATGAACTGCTAGGTCTTGTCAGAACATCATTTAAGTATGATTCTAAGACGTATGTTGCACAATGTGAAACACATTACCCTGAGACCTTATAGCTGTTTTGATGGAAAATCATTTGCTAGAATGAATAAAACAGTAAACAGTACTGTTGACTTGGGTATATCTTACGCACACATAATCATGTTCTTGTGCGGTAAGTTATTAAAATATAATGGAAAGTTGAAAAACATTTTCATGTAAACTGTACGCATGCTAGTGTATCAGTTCGAGCTATGCTGACTTGATTCTTCTGTGGTGAAATCGGGCCAAGCCAAGCAAGTACCATGATACATCCCACCAACATTTCGCGGAAGGCATTCTCCCACTTTCAGCGAAGTGGCGCAGTGGTAAGACACTAGATACGCGCTCGCGAGGAAGTCAGTTCTAACCACTGTACACCCATCCACATTTAGATTTTCCTTGATTCCCATAAACCACTTATACCTAAAGACAGGATGGTTCGTTTCAAATATCAGGACAGATTTTCTTTCCCACACTTGCAAACTCGGAGATTGTGCTGTGTCTCTCATCACCTCGTCGTCGAAGGGACTATATATCATAATTTTCTTTCCTTTATTTTACACCCACATCTCGCCATGTCATATAGCCGCTTCGTGTCAAATAGTACTAAAGAGGTTGCCGGGATCGACGCCCAGAGAGAGAACCGCGGAACTACCAACAGTAACACACATCTCCCCTCCAAGTATCACACATATTCTCTCCATGGGAAATGAATAGGTATTTGGTATTCAACTTAGTATACTGATTCACAGACAAGCGAGCAAAACCTATACATCTCCCTTTCTCAGTCCCTTGCTGAGAGATAGTTGATACTGAATATGTCGCCCATCAACAGAATTCGAATTACATACCTGGGTTCCAAGACCTTAACGACAGCGGTTCTGCTATGTGAAATCGTTATTACAATTGGTGATAACTGCATCAATTTTGGATGTTGACTCTGTATCATAAGAACTTCTTATTAATGTTCATCCTTCATATTTTTACTTTTTATTTGCTCTATGATTTCATTTTTGTATGGTATAATCTACTTCCAATGAAAAATGTTAGTGAGATAAGCTGCAAGATGTAATACTTTTGCTTACGCCACAATTCCTGATCTGTTTTCTACGCGTAAATGGTGATTTCCAGAGCGTGCCATAATATTCACTGTTTTACGATGGTGTGGCAAAAAGTAATGCCTCCGAATTTTTATGTTAAAACTTCTAAACTTTTTTTTAAATAAGGCGGACTTTTTTAACATTCTAAATATTTATTCTTCATGTATTCAGGTTTATTTCTCAATATGGTCATCCTGGCGATGAACACATTTCTCACAGCGAGAAACCAGTCACTGTAGAATATTTGATTTTGTTGACAAAGCCACACGACACCTCTACTTGCTCAGATTCATCACTGTCAAAGAAAAGGTGCTGGAGGTGAGATTTAAGTATAGGAGGGGTCTGGCAATGTAATGTTGAAGGAAAGGCCTCTCCATGTTTAGCAAAATTTAAAGTGCCAATTTCCAGGCTTCTTTTTGTAATTTTCACGTATCTTCTCCAGTCAAAAATATTACAGCTCTCAGTCATACTGAAAGCAGTTCCACATTCCTTGAAGATTTCAATGTATTTCTCAGGATTAATAATAGCGTCATAATTACGAGTTTCCTTCTCAGTTCCGCCAAATACACGATCAGGCGGCATATACGAATGACCTGGTACACGAAATACTACGACAATGTCTTTAATACTTGGTGGCGCTTCATTTACCAACCAGTATTGAAGTACAATCATCATTGAACTGTTCCGGTTTTGTCCTCCACACCTTACAGTGGTCACCCCTTCCAAGCCAGTATTTTTAAGCCCATGACTAATTGCTGATGCCATTTCATTCGAACCTTTTTTGAAGTCCGATTCTGTCCAGTGATATATATAAAACACGGTCTTTTGTCTGTTTATCTTCAGATGTGCCTTGGCAGGTAGTAAAGTTAAATAAATAGAACTGTCGACCATAGTAAGCTTCCTGGCAGGGATTTTGGGTAAAACCAAATTCTTTTGACAGTCAAGGGATAGGGTGATTTAATTTTCATTTTCAGTTTTCAGTAAATTAAAGAATGCTTCTGCCCTCTTTTCGTGGAGATTGAAATCAATTTCAACCGATTTGCCCCCGATGTCTAATTTCAACTGAAACTGTATGCATTTGGAGCACTTGTCCACAGCAGGAGAGTCAAAGCTTAAGTTATAATGTTTGACCAATATGTCATAAAAATATGAATATGGAACTTGAAGATCGCTTTCTGCTCTTGAATTTTAAGCCTTGTGAAACTTACTTATTGAAAGATGGCTCGAAAAATACTGTCTTGGAATTCTAGTGTTTCTGCAATAATGTTTTTCAAGTGGGCAAAGACTGTTTATGAATGACTTTACAGAATGCCTTTTAGCCTGAAAGAGTTTAGACATATCGTCTCCTCCTCTGTTCTCTGCAGCTATATTTATGGAGTGGAAATGTCTCTTACAACCTCGTTGAGCTCTTTTCTTACTAACACCAAGTATGCCACAAAAGGATTTCTTACATATCCGAACCAAAGAAGTGTTTCCAGATTTGGTATGTGGAATTAGATAGCGATTCCAATTTTTAGTTATTTGTTTCCGTTCATCTTTATTAGTCCTCCTCCGTTGAGGTGTTTCACTCACAGTATATTTAAGTGTATAGTTATCGTGATCAATTTTATTCTTAGAAGAAATCTTGCATAGTAAGCTGATCACACTTAAAAACTTGATCAGAATGAAGGCACTGAGGTACTCCGTTGACGTGTAGAGCTTCCGCTTCTTTACTGTCGTTTTCAATTTATCTGGATCCTTTATACGTTTCTTTCCTTTGTTCTACTGGCATGAAGTTATCTTCGGCCCCTTCATAAACTGTTATTCAGTAGTTTGAGGCTGTAGTTCCTACATTGGTTAACCACAAAGTTCATCAACTTTTTTGGCCTGTAAAACTCCCCGTACAGTACACTTTTAAAACAAGAGGGTCACTTTAAACGCAGAAGAAGACTTAAAAACAGCCTAATTTCAGTTATTGGTAAGAATTTTGACAATAAAAATTAGCAAAAACGCCATAGTGAACGCACAAAACAAGCACCAACTTCACAATACACAAAAAAACATAACTTATAGTCAACAGTAAACAAAAGTTAGCTTCAGCTGACCGCCAGTTCTACCACAACACGTTTCATTGGAAAAATACCCTACATAATGATTTTAAATTATCCTATTCCTTAAAATGGTTGGTAGTACTACTGTGTGTAAGAGTTGCTTTTGAAAAACATGACGCAATGCTTAGAAGAAGCAAAAGACATTCGGTCGTTTTGTTACAAAAATTAACAGTAGATGAGTCGGCTATAGGATAAAGGACACTCTGAAACTAAATAGACATATTTCCGGATTTTATGATTAATTGTAATGGTTTAAAGGGCGTTTTAAATGAAAACCGTAGTTTAATATGACGTAAAAAATTTGGTGAATGCTATGGTAGCTACAACTCAATTTCCACAAAAAATTGGATAAAGGACGTTTTGGAAATGAGTGTTTCTTTTGATTTATCCTACCATTTTCTCTGAAAAAGTTCATCAACCGAATTTCAATCAATATCATTGGTTGACATATTTAGTCGTCCACACTGAGCTCTGTGTCACCCATTGAGGTTAACACCACCGTTTCCGTAATTATAAGCATAAACAACGCAGAGTCGCACATTACTGATACAATCATCACCGTGCACACCTTTCATTCTTCTATGACTCTTAATTGGAGGCACGTTTTCTGCGGTTAGAAACTCGATTTCTTACGCACCGACAGAGTTATGTTACACACTGCCACGTTACGCTCTACAGTTCGGAACCCTCTAGTGGCAGAAGGCTGCAACTTGTGTCAGCAAAGCGATAAAGTCGATCAAGTAATACGCATGATATGTAATATCACAACCGATAAAACTTGTTTTGAGATTGCAGCTTTTAATTCTGAGATAATTGCATCTGTAAGTAATGGACATACTCTTCTCTAACAACTCCAATTGGTACCGGCAGGACCAGTCGTTTCCAATTGTTACAGATATTGAATGACATAAAAAATGTGGTACGAGGAGCGTTGAATAAGTATTGAAAGACATACTTTTCTATAGAGAATTTAGACTTTTTTTCAGGATCCCAGTACACCACATTATTGCCCACGCTTTTGGCTACAAAACCCTTCTTTTGAAGATAATCTCGGGTCAATGCGACGGCCTTACGCCGCCGTAATGTGTGGGCCTGTACGCTCGCACGGAAACACTCTACTGCTTCATGTCGGAGCTAACATTTTGCTGGATCAATAACTTCCTCGTAATCAATGTACTGCTTTCCGTGGAGTGCATCCTTTATTGGGTCAAACAGATGGAAGATGGAAGGGCTGTAGGGTGAAAGAGGAAGAACAGTCCAATGAAGTCGTCCGTTGCAGAAGAAGTTAGTTTGCATTTTTGTGGCGAAGATGATGCTTAAGTCGTATCTTCAATATCCTGAAAGTAGGACACTTAGCACAGTACATTTACGAACTGATCGTTGCAACATGACGGAGGATATCGAGCAGAATCACCCCTCAAGAGTCCCAGAAGACCGTCGCCATGATGTTGCTGACTTTTTATTCGGAGGAAATGCGGTGTAGCGTCACTGCGTGGATTGCCATTTTGTTTGTGATTGGAAAAAATGGTTCAAATGGCTCTGAGCACTATGCGACTTAACTTCTGAGGTCATCAGTCGCCTAGAACTGAGAACTAATTAAACCTAACTAACCTAAGGACATCACACACATCCATGCCCGAGGCAGGATTCGAACCTGCGACCGTAGCGGTCACGCGGTTCCAGACTGAAGCGCCTTTAACCGCACGGCCACACCGGCCGGCCTGTGATTGGAAGTGATGAATCCTTTTATCATCATCTGTGACGATGTTCGACAAAAAAATTGTCACGATCAAACTTGTAATGCACAAGAAACAGACGTCCAGTTGTGTAGCCAGGTATGGTTGTGATCCTTCGAGCACCTCGAATAAGAATATCTACATGTTACAACATCGCAGGAGTCACAGCCGCGTGCAGCCGGCTGGCACGCGGGACTCAAGACAGGAATACACGACCTTGTTGTGATGATGTTAGACGCCTCGCCCAACGGCTCACTGTGCATTTGTTCACTGCCACATCTCCGCATAAATTTTGCAAACGCCTGTGAATATCTGTGATTCTCTGAAACTTAATGACAACTCTTTGCTTAGGACGTACCTCCGTTACAGACGCCATTTTGAAGGCTATACAGCGCCGCTACCTATCGGACCTCCATGAAACTAGAGGGTCTGAAGCGGGAATACTCCTCAATGTCCCACAACAAATTTCGAGTTTTTGAAAGTGAAACTGGCCTAGAAAAAAAAACAGTGTTGCATTACTTGCTGAACGTCCCTTGCACGTACCTTTGTTCTACGAGTGTGTGCTGAAGAGTAATGCCTCCGAATTTAATAAGTGAAAACTCTTACAGCTTTTTAAATAAAACATACTTTATTGACATTCCACATCTTTATTCTTCAAGTCTACCATTTAATTTCTCAACGTAGTTACGCTGGCGACGAACACATTTCTCCCAGCGAGAGACCATTTTACTGATACTGTTACTGTAGACTGTTTGACTTGGTTGTCGGAGCGACAACCTCACCTCTGCTTGCACCGCCTCATCACTACCAGAGTGAAGTTCGGGAAGATGTTCTTTAAGTTTCGGAGACAGATGAAAATACGATGGGGCCAAGTATGGACTGTATAGAGGTTGATCGCTGATAGTGAATCAAAGGCGTCGGACTGCTGCAGATTTCGGACCGCTGGTAGATGTTCACAATGAAGGGGAGGGGGCGTCATGTGTGCACCAAATCTTCCTTGGTTAGAAACTCGGATACAGAACGCTGCTTCTCACGCACCGACATAGTTACGTTAGAAACCGCCATGGTACACGCTGAAATTCGAAGACCTCTAGCGGCAGGGGGTTGCAACGTGCATTAGCGAAGACCGAGTAATATTCTTGACATGTAATACCTCAGACGATTTTGAGAACGGTATAAAAAATTCGGATGAACTTCTCAACGCGCACTCGTATGTGGTGCTTCCAATATCATAGAATTTGAATTGGGACTATTTTCACGCATAAAGAATCTCTAAATACTGTAAAGAAATCTTTAAACTTATTTTTCAGGTTATTAATACGATATTTGGTTCTCCCTAAGAATAGAAGTATCAGTGCAACACTGTTCTTCCCTCGATAGCTCTTGTACTGACGGTCCACACATACTCTCAACAATTGGGACATCACTGAAACTGTATTTAGTTAAATAATTTGTATGAACATTAGCCTTCTTCATGTGCTTTATCGTTAACATGGCAGTTTGCAGTTCTCTTTCATCGACAGAATACTTGAACTTCAACAGTTTATTTTTTTATATATTTTTTCGGATTGATATTTCCTCAGCATAGCTTGTAAATCAGATGTCAGATTGCGACACATGTCCCGATATTTTGGGCCTTCTTCTGGATCCCTATAGAGTTTCCGCTCTGTTTTTGCTTCTTCTACTTGTTCTCCTTCCATGTACTCTGCTAAATCATTAAGAGGTAACAGTCCTTCGCACCATCGAGAATTCGATTTAGTATCCCCAAAATCCTGCCAAAATCACATCATCATTAGGGCCTTCAACTGCTAATACCCTTCATTTCATTTCTCTCTCTCGACATTCCACTAGGGTTTCGATGTGTTCTTTCAAATCGGACCTGTAGTCCTGGTAGAGGTGTGTGACCATAATAACAGTAACTATGAAAGTGGATTTAAAAAGTAATACTACAGATCGAGTATGAAAATGAATACAGAAATTCTGGTAAGTTGCACAAGTAACACACATCAAGATATTATTGATTCCTTTCTTGTGCTCATGACAAGTTTCGGGCATAGCCCATCATCAGATGACCTGGTAACAAATAATAAAGAGAAGGGCGAATAATGATATCCTACACTACATCTTTACCAAAGAAATAAGTTCTATCAATCTCAAATGATATTAACTGCACACATTTTAGAAAAACAAAAGTACACAATATCTAAGACCATTAAATCTATTGACAAGGACGTTGAAATACTCGAACGTCCCTACAAATGTAAAGCAAAACATGTGCTATTGTGTACGAGAAGCAGGCCTAACCAGTAACTGACGACAATTACATTGTCAGGGCACGGATAACGGAGCCATGACTTAATCACAAGTCGCTAGAGAGCAGCACTTCTAGTGACGT
Source organism: Schistocerca cancellata (assembly GCF_023864275.1). Classification (NCBI taxonomy): domain Eukaryota; kingdom Metazoa; phylum Arthropoda; class Insecta; order Orthoptera; family Acrididae; genus Schistocerca; species Schistocerca cancellata. The sequence continues at coordinate 910,767,711 of NC_064629.1, forward strand.
GTAAGATCGAAATGGTAACGCAAGTAGTGGAAGCGCGTTGGGGTATCATGTAAAGGAGAACCAATATCAGCTTGAAAATAGTAAAGACGACATGTCCATTTTGCATTTTGGTAATAAAGTTTAGTACTGGACATTTTAGAAGAAATTGAAATATCTGTGAGTGATCTGGTAGACCATGAACTTACAACCAATGCGCAGATTTCATGCAGTCGCAGGCGGTTCTTAGATTTCTCAGTGAATTACTTGTGGTTAGGAAAAACAATGAGTCCCCATTGACCTATTCTTTATTTTAATTTTTTCTATGGAATTCTTAATGACCATATGTAATTTTATTAGCTAACTGTTTTTTGTAAATCATACTGCAAACGTAAAGATTCCATGTAACTGTACGTTTCTTTTATGAAATCTGCACTACTGCATTATGTTTTCCTGTTGCCTTCCTTGCACAAGTGTGCTGGTAAAAACGAGATGTTTTATTGAAAAATAATTATTTTAATTAACTTTGTATCGGATGGCATGACCTCTACTGAAGTTATGAACAAGTAATGCCGAATGTGATTCTATATGACGCTGTTACAAATAGAATGTCTTGTACTATTATACTGTTTTTACAACTGATCTTTATGAACATTATTGCTGATTGAGCTTTTATTATTTTATATAAGATTTTGATTTTACACGTCATCAGAAGTGCTGCCCTCTAGTGGTACGAGCTCCGTTAGCGGGGCCTTGGGACTGTAACTTAGTCAGCTACTGGTTAAGCCTACCTCTTGTATACGACAGTACATGTTTTGCTTGGCATTTGTATTGACATTATTCAAAGCCCTTGACAGTGCCTATAACGACTTTAGATGGTATGTACTAATGTTCTTCAAAACTGTGTACAGTTAATTTATGTACTAATGTTCTTCAAAATTGTGTACAGTTAATTTCATTTGAGGTTCACGTAACCTCATTTCTTTGCTAAAGCTGTGTTGCGTGACATCATTATATGCACTTATCTTCATTACTTGTTACCACGTCATCTCATCTGATGCTGGTCTATGGCTGAAGTGTGTCATGAGCACAATAAAGAATTCAATTCATTTGGATCTGTATTACCTATGTTGCTTATCAGCATTTTTATATTCACTTTTACAGTTGATCTGTGGTGTTACTTCAACAATTATTCTCCATAAATACACCTTCCCGCTTGACCTCCAGAATGGATACTATTGTATATGAATTGGTAGCTTCCCACTTCTTCAAAGCATCGTTTGAAATTACCGTGGCCTCTCTTACAGTGTCTAGAATAATTACCACTTCAATATTACCAAATATTACAGTAGTGTCAGTACAGAAAACAGATTTCTTTAAAGTGGGATTGACTTCCTATAAATCTTCTCGAATATCTTCACTATTTAGTGTATTTATAAAGAAATGTTCTTCTCTTGTAGCTATGTTATTCGAAAATATGTGGATGCTAAGTAAACTTTTTTCTTTGCTCCTAGTTCTTCTAGTTTTAGAAGCGGTCTTACTGTTATTGATACGCACGTGACACAAGGCGTCAACATCAAAGACTCCAAGCCTTCGTGAACTAACTACAACACTGTTCTGCAAATAAGCTTCTGTACTCTAATCGTTGTATCCATAAAAGCCTTTATCCTTTCCAATGTTCCATTAGAAAACCGGTTTCAAATGGCTCTACTAAAAGATTTCGTGTTCCCATACTTGCGTCGGTTATTGAAATATGGTCACTGCGTTTTATCTGCGACTGCGATTGGAGATCCTATTTTTTTTGTTACTGTTGTGAAGATCACGTCTTGTCCACTTCTCTTGCCTTGTTCAGGCTTGCTGTGTTAACAACTGTCTCCTGGAAAACCGTGTCTATTCCTCGTCCAGTAATTGTTAAATCTATCCCTACTTCTGTTTTTATTCTTGCTTTATACAGAGTGTTACAAAAAGGTACGGCCAAACTTTCAGGAAACATTCCTCACACACAAAGAAAGAAAATATGTTACGTGGACATGTGTCCGGAAACGCTTACTTTCCATGTTAGAGCTCATTTTATTACTTCTCTTCAAATCACATTAATCATGGAATGGAAGCACACAGCAACAGAACGTACCAGCGTGACTTCAAACACTTTGTTACAGGAAATGTTCAAAATGTCCTCCGTTAGCGAGGATACATGCATCCACCCTCCGTCGCATGGAATCCCTGATGCGCTGATGCAGCCCTGGAGAATGGCGTATTGTATCACAGCCGTCCACAGTACGAGCACGATGAGTCTCCACATTTGGTACCGGGGTTGCGTAGACAAGAGATTTCAAATGCCTCCATAAATGAAAGTCAAGAGGGGTGAGGTCAGGAGAGCGTGGAGGCCATGGAATTGGTCCGCCTCTACCAATCCATCGGTCACCAGATCTGTTGTTGAGAAGCGTACGAACACTTTGACTGAAATGTGCAGGAGCTCCATCATGCATGAACCACATGTTGTGTCGTACTTGGAAAGGCACATGTTCTAGCAGCACAGGTAGAATTTCCCGCATGAAATCATGGCGGTGAATCGAGGAAGTACAGTACACATTGATGAAACTAAAATTAAGCGTTTCCGGACACATGTCCACATAACATCTTTTCTTTATTTGTGTGTGAGAAATGTATCCTGAAAGTTTGGCCGTACCTTTTTGTAACACCGTGTATCAGGGTCTTTGGCTGGAAATTGCATTCTGAGTGTGTAAAATGTCTTTCTGGCTGAAATCTTGGCCTGTGATCTGCATACTTATTGCAACTTGAACTGTAAGATTCCGAATCCTTCAACGTGAAACTAAACTGTTCCATTCTCTCTTTCCTGAGTGGGATAGCAGTCGCCTGTAGGTGTTGTGGCAACTTTGTAATGAATATACGCATCTATTCTTCGACTTCTAGTGACCGGAACAACAGCAAATTCTTATGGTAATAATACTTAAAAAATTGAGCCATGGTTTCCTATTTGTCACCATGTGAATGAATAGTTGTAAACGTTGAATATGTTTCTACATTCTCTTTGGACTGTCGTCGTTGTGGCCGGTATCTTTATAGAAACTTCTACAGAGATTCCTGTGCAGTACAGAAATTTCTAGCCACATACATTGCTTGGAGCTTCGTGAATCCATCTAGATAACTGCTGGCTCTTCTGATATTCAGGAGTATCCGCCTGCACTACCGGTTCCACGGGGGAATGTACCAAATGGTAATCTTCTCGACAATTATATGGTACTGCATTTCGCTCAGGTTCTAGAAGCTTTCGCGAACATCAGTAAATTGCTGCTTTACTCTGCGTTCTATGATCTTAAGATGTTCTTGTGATGAAGAACGTCTTTCCTCATTTTTGGTACATTATGCTACCACATTCTGAACTTTAGTGTCTACTTGATTCAAGTTTGTCTTTGATAACCTAATTCTGTAATACAACGCTCAGTTGTACTTTGGAATTCATTAATATGTACGTCATTTCTGTTAACGCATTTGCTATATTTTTGCAAAGTGCCTTTCACGCTTTCTCCTGACAGTAGAATGAAGGCTTTCACGACCGGGTGACATGGCTGTTGATATACTTTTTCTTGGATCACGACCTCACATCCCGGAAAGTATATCAACAGCCATTTCTCCTGACATTTCGATCTCTGTCATCAATGCAGTTTCTTCATGAAATCTCGGTGGTAGTGTCTATTATAACTGTGATACGCTCACGCTTGCTGTTGTGCGTCTTCATGTCGTTCATTACCATGTCTTTCGATTATTTGTAAATGTAATTGGAACTGGTCTTTTGCAAATCCTGACGTGTCATGCACCTTTTGTGTCTATACAGTCGCTCGTGTGGCTTCCAGCTATTGGCGCGAGAAAGCCAACGGCAAACAGGTTTTAAGGGTGGCAGCCTCTCCTAGGCCACTGCAGCCTTTCGCCTGTTAAGCCGCGTGAAAGTTACAAACGATAATCTGCTGCAATGAGGCCCACGATAAAGACAGGCCGTGGCACGTACGTCACAGCACGTGATACTAAAGGTCTTGGACTGACAGTAGACGTCTCCCGCGGGGAGCGCATAAGTTTTTCAGAGGAGATTAATAATCCTTGACTGCACGTCTAAATGCACGCAAGTTCTCGATACCAGAAGACAAAATGAACTCCTTTAGATCATACCTTGTCTATTGATTTTCCATGGACCCTGTACGGAGCCGAGCGTTTGCGAAAATGGAGAACAAATCGACTACCGTGACGTCACAAGTTCGTTTCAGCACCCATAATCTCGATTTCCCCCTTCGGTTTTCAGACGCATGTCTCGTGGACCCCGGTCTGCAAGCAGTGACGTCATGTCGCCTGCTATAGAGGTCTACGAGAAAGACAGCCCGCGGCACATACGTCACAAGGGTAGGCCTGAGCTAGCTCGCTCGCTCAGCGCAGCAGACGAAATACATTTCTAATCCTGTTAACACGTAACTGGGTGTTTACGTACAAACGAGAATAGCATATTCTACTGAATTCTGTTTTTAATGGAGTCTTACTGATTACAGGTACTACAACAAAATACACGACTGTGAAGTAGCTGCAATTTAAGATCTATGCTTTGCATAAATGGCGTATCAGTTCGTTAATAGCATTTAGTCTCTAATGCTGTCCGCCCCCGTTAGCTGAGTGGTCAGCGCGACAGAATGTCAATCCTAAGGCCCCGGGTTCGATTCCCGTCCTCATTTCATAGAAGATGTGTAGTGCCTCATGCAACCGATAAATTTATTATACCCAGTACAGCTGTAACAAATTATTAGTAGGCTTATGGACTTCTGATCGTTGTAGGGTTCAAAAATGGCTCTGAGCACTATGGGACTGAACATCTATAGTCATCAGTCCCCTAGAACTTGGAACTACTTAAACCTAACTAACCTAAGGACATCACACAACACCCAGTCATTACGAGGCAGAGAAAATCGAACCCGGGAACCCGGGCGCGGGAAGCGAGAACGCTACCGCACGACCACGAGCTGCGGACAATCGTTGTAGGGCTAATAAACAATAACACTCTAAAATAGCGCATTCACAGTAGAAGCTGCAATTCTCATTTGTAGATAAACATGCAATTACGAGTTAACGGGTGCAGAAGAGTAGTTTGTCTGCTGAGTAAGGGCATCAGGCCGCGGCCTGTCTTTTTCGTAAGCTTCGGCTGCGGCAACGCTTGCTAGCACGTTCCTGAGGCCAAAGGCTTTGTCCCCACCACCAGATTGTGACGTCGTTTCCGGCTTGCATTTTCCTCGCGTCAGTGTAACTTGGCGAACGATACTTTCCGAGGTTGTTCAAGACTTTTATTGACTCTTTCATACCACACGACTTCCCTCAAATAGGGGTTCATGTTCCCCAAGTGCATACGATCGCTCCATTGACTCTGTCTCCTAAGTTAATCCATACCTTCTCTGAGTCAGGTAGCGATACGTTCAAAGACGATACTTTGTGACCGCAGAAATGTCGTTTCTCAGACTCCGGTGTTCTGACTGACGTTCTATCAAAACTGACAAATACTATGCATTTATTTGCCCGCTGCACGCAAGGTACACAAGTAAGCTTTCCTCTAAAAGCTGCTTCAAAATTAAATGAAAAAGAAATGGGACACACTTTCAACACTATTACACTGTCCAAAACCGCTACACTCAAATTGTGATCTGAGCATAAGTCTGGTCTTGCATAAAGAAGCACTTCAAAAACAATGTTAATGTTGTTAGTCAATAATCTGTATTACAGACATTGGTCGTAGTACTGTTCACAAGACTACATGTGCAGTTTCATCAAATGATTTCAACTGTAGCTTATCCAGACATGGGAATCCATATATACAGCACACTGTAATGACAGTTCTGAGAGTGAAATGGTTACTGCAGTTAGAGCATAATAAATTGATCCCATCACGTTTTGATGGCTACTCTGTAGTATATTAGCTGACTATTTATGTTTATGACATGTAAATGCTAATTGTTTACCTTTTGCGTGCTCAGTGGTTTTTTTTTCAGATCTAATTTGACTGCTAACTAAATTGTTACGTCGTGAGACAACCTGGTTGCGTAAGTCACTCAAAAAAATGGTTCAAATGGCTCTGAGCACTATGGGACTCAACATCTTAGGTCATAAGTCCCCTAGAACTTAGAACTACTTAAACCTAACTAACCTAAGAACATCACACACACCCATGCCCGAGGCAGGATTCGAACCTGCGACCGTAGCAGTCCCGCGGTTCCGGACTGCAGCGCCAGAACCGCTAGACCACCGCGGCCGGCGTAAGTCACTCCTTTCACGGTGAAGTTTTATGGGAAGGTAATTAGGGTGAAGGAAAAACCAACAGTTAATCGTACTGATTTTTCAATTCTTATTGTTCACTTTGCTTTTGCAGCACCGACAGTTAATATACAAAATTAGTACCAACTGCACAATGTTGATTAATTATGTTATACGTTTTAAACCACAGTGACAGTGTAATTGTTTCTTTACTTTACTTGTAATACTGGCGTCTTTCTCGCTCCGTCGACATTCTACCACTAATTTTAGTTTTATCATTACTCTGTGCACACATTCAAATTATCCATTATCGCTCAATTTACTGCTGGCGTCTGACTCACACCGACTTTGCGACTCTTCCACTAGGTGCATTTGCATGCCCCGCACGTTGTGGTCGCATCAACAGTACGTAGGGGTGCCAGCAACCTAATTTCACGTGAACGTCAGGTAAGTTAAATTCTCTTCTTAAGGTTTCCTTTACAGTATCTTTATAATCAAGAACCCACCTGAATATATACTACATTCAGAGGAAAATTTATTCATTCACAAGTATAAAATTTTAATCTTCGGTACATTAATAAAAGTATTATGTGATACCGTAAGTCTTTGAGGACATTGTCCTCTTGGAACCACACCTTTATGGTGGTTCGTAGTGAATCACCGCTATCATTCGATTTTGAAATCATTATTCACTTACTTATAGCAGATCGGTTTTTGCGGGCTGAAGAATGAGACTTTTACATAACATTATCCGAAAGTACAATTTCCGTCCTTGTATAAACGTGACACCTACCACACCATTCTTTTCGAAGGTGACGTTTGTATAACCAAAACCAACCACTATTAAAAACGTTTTACTGTAATTGGGTTTAAATTAAATGGAAAGAAATGAGCATAATACGTATGTGTATTCATGCGTTACGTGCTTTATCTCCCATGAGCCACTCACCTCGCCGCTATGTGATGTCTTGCAAGCCCCAATGTGGCTTGCGTGCCCCGTGATACAGACAGCAAACACTGCTTTGAGACGTTGATGCTGCGAACGGCTATAAGCAAGGTACAACTACAGCCGTTATATCTCTTGAGGACATGTAGCTATATGGTCAGATTAATAATCATGAGATCCTCTTGGGTAAAATATTCCTGTAGTTAACGTAGCCTCCCATTTCGGTCTTCAAGAGCGGACTGCTCAGAAATATGTTGTCATTAATGCGACAGAGCATGGAGTATTAGGTTCCTTAACTGGAATGGTAGGTAAGAGATTTTGCAGGAAGAGTGGCATTACTGGAACGCCTTTTTTTGTTGCATTCCTCAACTAGAAACTTTGTTGTTTTGAATTGGGACCACATGTCTCGTCCCTTTGGCATGTTCACCTTTTTCTGCACAGCTTGCTTTCTTATTGATAGTCTGAATTTTATAACTTCTTTACTTCTGCCCACTTTAGTTATTTTACTACCCTCAATGCAAAACTGGCCTAATACTCTCACGCTGTCATTTACTAAACTTATTATTTCAGTGTCATCTGATTTAAGTTAACTACAGCCTTTTATCTTGTTTTACTTTATAATAATATAAATTTAAGTATTAGGATGCCTTTTTGAAAATCGTTTTTTGAAGTTTAGCCTCATATGGGAATGAAACTTGTACTAGAAACAGCACAGTCCAGAAGATAATAGAAGTTTCTGAAGTGCAGTGCCATAGAAGAATTCTAAAGCTATGACGGTTAGATCGTTTAACTTATGAAGATGAGCAAAAATCTAGTCGTGGAGAAAAGAAATTTACAGCACAGTTTGTGTAAAAGATCGGATCGGTTAATTGGACACATTCTGATGCGTCAAGGAATTGTTAATTTGTTAATTTCGAGAACAACTGGGAGAGAATAAAAATTGGAGAGGGAGACGAACGCTTGATTACGGTCTACAGTAATTTATTTCAAATGCATGTAGGTGGCAGTAGTTGCTCGGAGATGAAGGGAGTTGACACGAGAGAGAGTATGCACAGCTGCCTCAAACCAGTCTTTGACCTGAGAATCACGAAGTCATCACAATCATTACAGCACTGCATGGGTGGTACGAGGAGGTGTAGTTGTTTTGTGATATTTTCGTTGTATGTGCCAAACTGTATGGGACTGTTTCGTGGGCAGAAAGTATCCATTACGCGCTCATCTAATTATTACACTTAAGCCGAATATTTCTTTCAACTTTTGTAATTTTAAATGACATGTCTTTACGGTACCTTTGTTTCAGCTATAGAGCTTTCATTAATAGTATTTCTGATTCTGTCTATTTGCATTACCTCTTGCTGCACAGCTCCTACGGTTTCTTATAAGGGAATGGCCAGATAGGACATGTCGAAACCTACACTGAAATCTTTTACACAGGAAGAAGACAACGAAAGAAATGCACTGTCAAAAGTTTTGCTGCTAAGAGGCATTGCAAGTATTAAGAAGAATAGCTGAAAATTATCAAATTCGTTGTGCGCCAGGCGGCGATAGAAATGTACATCCCCACTGGCGCTGTAGCAACTGCGCATGGGCGACTAGGCACACACACACACACACACACACACACACACACACACACACACTTACACACACACCCGACGTCGGTGGTAGGTGGTACATTTTTAAACAGGAAGCACGACACAACCCGATCGTAATTTGTAAAGGACGATTCAGGTTACCGTTCTTTGATAGTTTGTTCGGCGCTACAGTACACAGTTACTATTCTCTCGAATTAGTCACTCAGGTTACACACAGGGTGTTACAAAAACGTACGGCCAAACTTTCAGGAAACATTCCTCACACACAAATAAAGAAAATATGTTATGTGGACATGTGTCCGGAAACGCTTACTTTCCATGTTAGAGCTCATTTTATTTCTTCTCTTCAAATCACATTAATCATGGAATGGAAACACACAGCAACAGAACGTACCAGCGTGACTTCAAACACTTTGTTACAGGAAATGTTCAAAATGTCCTCCGTTAGCGAGGATACATGCATCCACCCTCCGTCGCATGGAATCCCTGATGCGCATGATGCAGCCCTGGAGAATGGCGTATTGTATCACAGCCGTCCACAATACGAGCACGAAGAGTCTCTACATTTGGTACCGGGGTTGCGTAGACAAGAGCTTTCAAATGCACCCACAAATGAAAGACAAGAGGATTGAGGTCTGGAGAGCGTGGAGGCCATGGAATTGGTCCGCCTCTACCAATCCATCGGTCACCGAATCAGTTGTTGAGAAGCGTACGAACACTTCGACTGAAATGTGCAGGAGCTCCATCGTGCATGAACGACATGTTGTGTTGTACTTGTAAAGCCACATGTTCTAGCAGCACAGGTAGAGTATCCCGTATGAAATCATGGCGGTCAATCGAGGAAGTACAGTACTTGCTGACGAAACTAAAATGAGCTCTAACATGGAAATTAAGCGCCGGCCGCGGTGGTCTCGCGGTTCTAGGCGCTCAGTCCTAACCGCGCGACTGCTACGGTCGCAGGTTCGAATCCTGTCTCGGGCATGGATGTGTGCGATGTCCTTAGGTTAGTTAGGTTTAAGTAGTTCTAAGTTCTAGGGGACTGATGACCTAAGATGTTAAGTCCCATAGTGCTCAGAGCCCTGGAAATTAAGCGTTTCCGGACACATGTCCACATAACATCTTTTCTTTATTTGTGTGTAAGGAACGTTTCCTGAAAGTTTGGCCGTACCTTTTTGTAACACCCTGTATATTATAAATTATCTGTTGCTTTTTGCAGTATTAGTAAGTATTGTTGTTGTTGTTATGGTCTTCAGTCCTGAGACTGGTTTGATGCAGCTCTCCATACTACTCTATCCTGTGCAAGCTTCTTCATCTCCCAGTACCTACTGCAACCTACATCCTTCTGAATCTGCTTAGTGTATTCATCTCTTGGTCTCCCTCTACGATTTTTACCCTCCACACTGCCCTCCAATGCTAAATTTGTGATCCCCTGATGCCTCAAAACATGTCCTACCAACCGATCCCTTCTTCTAGTCAAGTTGTGCCACAAACTTCTCTTCTCCCCAATCCTATTCAATACCTCCTCATTAGTTACGTGATCTACCCACCTTATCTTCAGCATTCTTCTGTAGCACCACATTTCGAAAGCTTCTATTCTCTTCTTGTCCAAACTAGTTATCGTCCATGTTTCACTTCCATACATGGCTACACTCCATACAAATACTTTCAGAAACGACTTCCTGACACTTAAATCTATACTCGATGTTAACAAATTCCTCTTCTTGAGAAACGCTTTCCTTGCCATTGCCAGTCTACATTTTATATCCTCTCTACTTCGACCATCATCGGTTATTTTACTCCCTAAATAGCAAAACTCCTTTACTATTTTAAGTGTCTCATTTCCTAATCTAATACCCTCAGCATCACCCGACTTAATTTGACTACATTCCATTATCCTCGTTTTGCTTTTGTTTATGTTCATCTTATATGCTCCTTTCAAGACACTGTCCATTCCGTTCAACTGCTCTTCCAAGTCCTTTGCTGTCTCTGACAGAATTACAATGTCATCGGCGAACCTCAAAGTTTTTACTTCTGCTCCATGAATTTTAATACCTACTCCGAATTTTTCTTTTGTTTCCTTTACTGCTTGCTCAATATACAGATTGAATAACATCGGGGAGAGGCTACAACCCTGTCTTACTCCTTTCCCAACCACTGCTTCCCTTTCATGCCCCTCGACTCTTATAACTGCCATCTGGTTTCTGTACAAACTGTAAATAGCCTTTCGCTCCCTGTGTTTTACCCCTGCCACCTTCAGAATTTGAAAGAGAGTATTCCAGTTAACATTGTCAAAAGCTTTCTCTAAGTCTACAAATGCTAGAAACGTAGGTTTGCCTTTTCTTAGTCTTTCTTCTAAGATAAGTCGTAAGGTCAGTATTGCCTCACGTGTTCCAACATTTCTACGGAATCCAAACTGATCTTCCCCGAGGTCGGCTTCTACCAGTTTTTCCATTCGTCTGTATAGAATTCGCGTTAGTATTTTGCAGCTGTGACTTATTAAACTGATAGTTCGGTAATTTTCACATCTGTCAACACCTGCTTTCTTTGGGATTGGAATTATTATATTCTTCTTGAAGTCTGAGGGTATTTCGCCTGTCTCATACATCGTGCTCACCAGATGGTAGAGTTTTGTCATGACTGGCTCTCCCGAGGCTATCAGTAGTTCAAATGGAATGTTGTCTACTCCCGGGGCCTTGTTTCGACTCAGGTCTTTCAGTGCTCTGTCAAACTCTTCACGCAGTATCTTATCTCCCATTTCGGCTTCATCTACATCCTCTTCCATTTCCATAATATTGTCCTCAAGTACATCGCCCTTGTATAAACCCTCTATATACTCCTTCCACCTTTCTGCCTTCCCTTCTTTGCTTAGAACTGGGTTGCCATCTGAGCTCTTGACATTCATACAAGTGGCTCTCCTCTCTCCAAAGGTCTCTTTAATTTTCCTGTAGGCAGTATCTATCTTACCCCTAGTGAGACAAGCCTCTACATCCTTACATTTGTCCTCTAGCCAACCCTGCTTAGCCATTTTGCACTTCCTGTCGATATCATTTTTGAGACGTCTGTATTCCTTTTTGCCTGCTTCATTTACTGCATTTTTATATTTTCTCCTTTCATCAATTAAATTCAATATTTCTTCTGTTACCCAAGGATTTCTATTAGCCCTCGTCTTTTTACCTACTTGATCCTCTGCTGCCTTCAGTACTTCATCCCTCAGAGCTACCCATTCTTCTTCTACTGTATTTCTTTCCCCCTTTCCTGTCAATTGTTCCCTTATGCTCTCCCTGAAACTCTGTACAACCTCTGGTTCTTTCAGTTTATCCAGGTCCCATCTCCTCAAATTCCCACCTTTTTGCAGTTTCTTCAGTTTCAATCTGCAGTTCATAACCAATAGATTGTGGTCAGAATCCACATCTGCCCCAGAAAATGTCTTACAATTTAAAACCTGGTTCCTAAATCTCTGTCTTACCATTATATAATCTATCTGATACCTACTAGTATCTCCAGGATTCTTCCAGGTATACAACCTTCTTTTATGATTCTTGAACCAAGTGTTGGCTATGATTAAGTTATGCTCTGTGCAAAATTCTACAAGGCGGCTTCCTCTTTCATTCCTTCCCCCCAATCCATATTCACCTACTATGTTTCCTTCTCTCCCTTTCCCTACTGACGAATTCCAGTCACCCATGACTATTAAATTTTCGTCTCCTTTCACTACCTGAATAATTTCTTTTATCTCGTCATACATTTCATCTATTTCTTCATCATCTGCAGAGGTAGTTGGCATATAAACTTGTACTACTGTAGTAGGCATGGGCTTTGTGTCTATCTTGGCCACAATAATGCGTTCACTATGCTGTTTGTAGTAGCTAACCCGCACTCCTATTTTTTTATTCATTATTAAACCTACTCCTGCATTACCCCTATTTGATTTTGTATTTATAACCCTGTAATCACCTGACCAAAAGTCTTGTTCCTCCTGCCACCGTACTTCACTAATTCCCACTATATCTAATTTTAACCTATCCATTTCCCTTTTTAAATTTTCTAACCTACCTGCCCGATAAGGGATCTGACATTCCACGCTCCGATCCGTAGGACGCCAGTTTTCTTTCTCCTGATAACGACGTCCTCCTGAGTAGTCCCCGCCCGGAGATCCGAATGGGGGACTATTTTACCTCCGGAATGTTTTACCCAAGAGGACGCCATCATCATTTAATCATACAGTAGAGCTGCATGTCCTCGGGAAAAATTACGGCTGTAGTTTCCCCTTGCTTTCAGCCGTTCGCAGTACCAGCACAGCAAGGCCGTTTTGGTTAATGTTACAAGGACAGATCAGTCAATCATCCAGACTGTTGCCCCTGCAACTACTGAAAATGCTGCTGCCCCTCTTCAGGAACCACATGTTTGTCTGGCCTCTCAACAGATACCCCTCCGTTGTGGTTGCACCTACGGTACGGCCATCTGTATCGCTGAGGCACGCAAGCCTCCCCACCAGCGGCAAGGTCCATGGTTCATGGGGGGGTAGTAAGTATTGACAATACAAATAAAGCGGAATTAAGATTTATTGTGGTTTCGTAAGGCATGCCTGCTAATAGTACCTTTTCTTTTCTTCCAGTCTCACAGTAATGTGGAATCCAATTAATGTTCTCAATTTAGCAATTATGAAATACGAAGAACTAGCCGAAATCACACACTCCTCCTGAGGACGTACATATGTGCCATCTGTTAGTTGATTTCCTTGACATTAACCCGAATGGTATCGACATTTCATTTGAAATTCCATGAATTGTGGTTCGGACGACGTCAGCTGTGCAAGTAACAATTCTGAAGAAGAATGCCTTCCAAGCGTACTGCATCAGCTTTCAGTGATAAAGGAAAGGCAGTGAAATATTGGTTAAACGAAGGAGGGAAAAAACGCTTGAAGTTACACTGTGTGCAAAGGCGTTTTCGTTTCGTAAAATCGGAGCTTGAACTGTACAAATGGAAGAATGAGTTACAGAAATAGTAAATATGCGCCAAACGGTAACGCGAATGAAAAAGTGTTCGAAAGACTTAGAACTGCTCATGAGAGGGTATGCACCGTTACCGATGGAGATCTACGAAACTTCGCCCTCCGAATTGCATCCGACATGAACATTGCTAATTTCCAAGCTTCTCCGACCTGGCTACGCAGGTTCAAGAAATCGTGCAGAATAGGAAGGCATAAAATTAACAAGTGTACGTCACGTAAACGTGTAGAGCAGCTGCCAGGTAATGCTGTAGAGAAATCCATAGCTGACGTCAAAACGAAACTTGCTGTTATCTCCGCAACTGCTGTTTATAGCGCTGATCACTCATGTTTCGTGAAAGACCTGCGTGCACAACGCAATTTATCATTTCGGGGTGAAAAGACGCCGGAGTTCGTTTGCCCTATGAGTGAATGCAATGACACATTCATAAATGATAATGCCAGTGATAAGTAAGAGTCGTTTCCTGTTTCCGCAGCTGTATATCTGTCTTCAAGAGCCACAATGGAAATTAGGACCAAAGTTAGGTTGCAAAAATCTTATAATGTACGTATCAAAATCTGTAAAAATGAGAGAGCATAATTTTAAACGTTTTGTTCGAAATGTAGTCTTACCAGCTGCGGAAACTAATTCATTGCTTTTGTTGCATTCAAATGGTTCAAATGGCTCTGAGCACTGTGGGACTTAACATCTATGGTCATCAGTCCGCTAGAACTTAGAACAACTTAAACCTAACTTACCTAAAGACATCACACACATCCATGCCCGAGGCAGGATTCGAACCTGCGACCGTAGCGGTCACGCGGTTCCAGACTGAAGCGCCTAGAACCGCACGGCCACACCGGCCGGCTGTTGCATTCCTGGTCTGGACATAACAACGCCTCTGTTTTTGCGGAGGATGATGAAAAATCTGTAGATGTAATGTGGATTCCACCTGGAACCTCACGATAATTTTTTTTTTCGACAGTGGAAAGCATTTTTCAGGAAATTGTCAGACAACAGAATTTTCGATTCTCTTTGTCATTTCAGATTTATCAGCGGAAAAGTATTCGTAAAATCCAGTCATCTGTGCATTACCAGTTTTCTTCGCCACGCTTTACGTATTTGATCAATACGTCTGCTATGCAGCGTAATAAGCTGAGAGACGTCCGAAACCATTTCTGACTCCATCGCAGTTCTGTCACAATAAAACTAGTGGTTACTCCGAAGTGCCTGACTGTATCAATTTTTCCTTTTCCAGGTGTTCCTGGTGCAAGAAAGATGTCGGTTTTTGTCATTCAATAGACACTTTACATTTATGTGTCGACTACAGGGAATAAATAAAGGACTGTTTCACTGATAGTCAAATGTAAAACATTATTATAGGAATGGCGTAGAGGAATTTTTATAAAATGTAGCACTGCAAGACACATTTCCTTTCAACAAATTACAAGTCCTCATTGAAGGAAGTCGTCTGTGACGTCAAACACTGCCATGATTTTATTTTCTCTGCTAGCCTCTTTTATCAGAATTAGGTGTGCAGGAATCAAACTGTCTATATGAAATTAATCAAAAAATATTTGCATAGTTTAAGCCAGGTTTTCACAAGAGCAAACAAGCTAACAAGCACGAACAAAAGAGAATTCTGTCTGGTGTATCCGGTTGGCCTCTTGCAGGTCATTCTACTGGACGCCACTGCAGCTACTTACGTGTCCCTGACCTTACGCAGGTACATAATCGGAAAATGGAAACCTGCAGTTTAACGTGGAAGCCAAACCACATGTCTTTCGTGGCCAAATGGCTCTGAGCACTATGGGACTCAACTGCTGAGGTCGTTAGTACCCGAGAACTTAGAACTAGTTAAACCTAACTAACTTAAGGACGTCACAAACATCCATGCCCGAGGCAGGATTCGAACCTGCGACCGTAGCGGTCTTGCGGTTCCAGACTGCAGCGCCTTTAACCGCACGGCCACTTCGGCCGGCGCTTTCGTGGCCACTCTAACATCTGTGAGAAATGAATGCTCGGTTAAAAATATTTGTGTAAAAGTTTGGTCTGAACGGGATTTGATCCCGCGCTCTCTGGATCATGAAGCATTCGCTTTGCCACTTTTTTCTATTTGCTGATCTTATTTTGTTTGTCATTGTTCGTTGCATTTTTTCGGAGTGAACGACCCACGACACGTGTTCAAGTTCATCGTTAATCCGTTCCTCAGTTTTTTTTATTACAGAGGGCAAGCCACTAGAAAATTTTTATTTTAGAAGAATAATGTGACCATCAGATCTTACACGCTAGTGGAAAAGCTGTGCCATCTCTGCAGATGATACTCGAAGTCGGTAATTAGTGTTCTGTTTAGCAATTTCCTTTCATGGCAATGAGGAGCCAGGGAAAAATAGCAGCCGACATACAAGGAAAATTGTGGACCAGTGCTAAGGAGAGATGGAGATGCAATTCCGTGTAAAGTGTGTGATCTCCACGCTTCCATACAAATTGAGACACTTAAATTCGTACTTCCCTGCGTCATTTTGCATACTCCGTCAAGAACAGTGCGCTCGCCATGCAAAATAATCCTTACTGAATAACAGAGTTTCGCATTCGCTCTCTAACAAGATAGCGTTGTATCGTGTATGCCGAGTACTAGCTCCAAAAACTAAAAACTTATAACACAGCGTTCATAGGCAATGTTCGCTATCTCGTGATCTCTTCTGTTCTGTTTAGTATAATCTATTCTACCCATATACAAGCGAATGGTAGTGAATTCTCTGCAAATGCTCATTCGCACGTGTTCGCTTCCATTTACTCCATTGCAAATCAGACTTTAGGTGCCCTAAAATTAGTGTCTGTGCGTGAGTGATTCGCGGAGTCGCACGCTAGGCGGGCAGGGCTGTACAAACCGCTGTTATAAGCTGTTCTTTGAACAGCAAAAATGTGTAACTTCAACGTTTTTTACAAAGCACTTGCAGTGCCTCTTACCAGCTAATCTGGGCAGTGGATTTCTTTCGTTGCCTTCTTCCTGTGTAAAAGTTTCAGGGTAGATTTCGACATGTCTTATTGGAACATTCCATTGTTAGATGCGTTATTGGTATGCCTGCAGTGGATGTGACCTTTTAATTGTTTGACATGCAGCTGTCAATTGTCTTCGTTATACTGCATATTTCATGGACACTTATTTGTAGATACCTTGTGAATTTAAATTAATATTTGACTTTGGACCCATGTACGTTACGCTGTTGCAAACTGCCTTCGGCCAGCGATATCAAGGGGCCACGCCCCCTCAGGATTTTGCACCATAGTTGTAAGCACACTACGCCAGTGACCACCGACATTACAGAGGGTGAGTGTTTACCATTTTCTCACGATTTTACTCTATGTGACGATGCCCTTGATGGCTACATATTTTGTTTTCTTAGTCTGGTTACTTCATGTATGTTAACTGATATTACAGACTAGACAGCGCACGATTATGTACGTTTCTCCAAACATACAAACATTTCGTAACTTTAGATCAATCTTAAGATGATCATAATGATTGAAACCACTAACTGAATATACAAATTTTTACTATCAAAGACTGTGGTGTTATTTACAAAATATTTGACATTTATTTTCTTGTAACTTCCAAATTGGTTCAAATGGCTCTAAGCACTATGGGACTTAACATCTGAGGTCATCAGTCCCCTAGACTTAGAACTACTTAAATCTAACTATCCTAAAGATATGACACAAATCCATGCCCCAGGCAGGATTCTCGTTGAGTCCATGCCCTGTCAAGTTGTCTACTTCATCAGGACAGAAATGGTTGCTACAACCTACTCACTCTCACGAGCTAAACTTGTACGTTATTGAAGTCGAGGAGAGATTAACGGACAGTGAATGTTTGTGTGATTATTGTTGTTCGCTGGTCTGTTCATGTATTCATTTATTGTTAGATAACATAAGCTTGTTTAATTCTTTTTATTTTAATGTAATGGCTTTCGTTTCGTGCCCATGCAGCTATCTCACTAGTGGAAAGACGATACGGCAGTGTGTCTGAGGTGACTTCCGTGTCAGTAACGATGATTTGAATCTAAGGACAACACAATACCAAATCCCCGAGTGGAGGAAACCTCCGACCCGCCCGATAATCGAACCCGGGTACCTTGTCTTAGCAATCTGCTGCTCTGATCCTGAAGCTGCCGAAGTGGACGATGGCGGGACTCCTATCCTTGGATATTTATACCAATGACCTGGTGACTAATGATGAGTGTTATTCAATGAAACATGTGTATTTCGAAAACATGGGCTCCGTATGTCATGATGGGCAGTTGAATCTGTTTGTAGACACACAGTGCCCTAAACAATTTGCATGACACGTAGGCCTTCGTGGACCTTGTGTGAAGTTAAAGCGGCTGTCTCGACAACACTGGAGACCATGAGAGACCGGAGCGCCAGAGTAAGTACGTTTCAGTTATTTGTTGAGTGGCAGGTGTTGTGGTAGCGGTCTCAGCAGTTTCAAGGTAAGATAAAACTTTCTTTTCCTTATAATACTACAGGCCAAAAGAAAATGGCTCTGAGCACTATGCGACTTAACTTCTGAGGTCATCAGTTGCCTAGAACTTAGAACTAATTAAACCTAACTAACCTAAGGACACCACACACATCCATGCCCGAGGCTGGATTCGAACCTGCGACCGTAGCAGTCGCGCGGTTCCGGACTGAGCGCCTAGAACCGCTAGACCACCGCGGCCGGCGTCCCTATGTGTCATCAAATAAATTTACACATGTTATGACAGATTGTTGTCCTATTTTCTGCAGAAGGGTTAGCCAAGTACTTTGAAAAACTGTTCAGATAAGGAGATATTTCGAGGTGTAAGTAGCCTGTTTAGGTTTTTATGTTGGTAACGCGACATAGCGCCCTGTATGAAAATCACTGACTGTGCTGTGTGCAGTCTGTGGCTGGTTGGCATTGTTGGAATATTCGCTATTGTAGTGTTGGGCAGTTGGATGTAAACAGCGCGTAGCGTTGTGCAGTTTGAGGTGAGCCGCCAGCAGTGGTGGATGTGGGAAGAGAAATGGCAGAGTTTTGAGACTCGATGATCTGGACGTGTGTCCGTCAGAAAAACGAAATTTGTAAGACTGGGTGTCATGAACTGATATATATACAATGACTTTGAGCACTATTAAGGTAAATAAATTGTTTGTTCTCTATCAAAATCTTTCATGCCGATCAGTAGGTAGTGCCTTCAGTAGTTAGAATTTTTTGTTTAGCTGGTAGAAGTGGCTATCGCTGTATTGCAGTAGTTCGAGTAACGAAGATTTTTGTGAGGTAAGTGATTCATAAAAAGTATAGTCAGTCACGGCCATTCCTGTGTTGGGATTATTGAAAGTCAGATTGCGTTGCGCTAAAAATATTGCGTGTCAATTTAGTGTTGATCAGGATAAGTAAAGAGAGAATGCCTGAGTACGTTCAGTTTTGCTCAGCTGTTTGAAAATAAAAAAAAGTAGAGGTTTTCCAGCACTGTCATTTATAAATTTTTTCTAAGGGGATGTTTCAGAGGTGATAAGCAAGATTTTTGTGAACGGATTTTGGCAATGCTCATTGTACCCTTGGCTGATAGTGACAACGATACAAGTACGCTTCATGAAGGTGACGACGAAAATCAACAGACATCATTATGTTTTCCTGCTGCACTGGTTGTTAGATTCGGATACAGATGATACAGAAGAGGACCAAGATTATTACCCAAATTGTAGTTTTTCTGAAACCGGCACATCTTATGACGAAGACGAGGAGGAATCGGACGAAAAAATCAGCTACTGATGGTAATGTGGTTTACACAAATTCTATGTAGATAAAAGCGGAATGGAATGGAAAGCCACAGAGCCAGAAAGGAGACGGAGACCTCATACTGACAATATTTTGAGATGTAAATTATCGGGTCTTCGCGGGTCTTAGTAGATATGCTTTCCAGTGCTTCGGCGATGAACCTTCTGCGCTGGACGTGGGGAAACAATTCATTGACGGAGAGATAATGGAAAAGACTAATTCACTTCACTACATATTAATCAACCCAAGCCACAAATTAGTTCATCCATCATAAGGAACTACTGCAATATAACAGTGGTCGAATTGAATGCGTTCATTAGGCTGTTGGTACTGACTTCAGTATACAAATCCTACCATGAAAACTGTCAGTCTCTCCTTTCCGCTGGGGGTTAAGGGCATCCTGTTTTCCCAGCTGCCACGTCTTGATGCCGCTTTGTGGCGACAGAAGAATCACGTCAGTTTGATGTCCCAGGAGAGGCGCACAAATCATTCTGCTGCTTTCGGAAGTTCACTGTCAGAAGATGTATGTAATCAGTGACAGAACCTCCGCGGAAGAGGTTTCAGGGAATTACGCAGATACCGTTTATATATGTCAAACAAACAAGGGAAGAACCGTATAAAGTACATGAACTTAGTTCATGCCGATACGATGCTACAGTTTCAGTTCCTGTACACACAGCGGAAAAGGATCAAATGACAGAACCATTACAGAAGCTGAAAAAAAAGTTACAGGTCTCACCTCAACCTCTGCTGACGGCAAGAGTCCCAAGTCAGGACAGCACTTATATGTGACGGCTAGGCTGTGAATAAGCTTCATAAAAGAGGATTGATCTACATAGGTAGCACAATGAAAAATAAATGGAATTTGCCCCTCAGTTCACCACCACCAAAAAACGACGCCTCGGTGGTTCACTCTATGGATCCTTCCTTGATGATAAAAGTATCTTGTTGCTTGAGAAGTGAAAAACAACAAGTTTTCAAACATTGTATCCTCTATGCACAACACTAAAGAACAGATGGAAATCATAACTCTAAAATCAACCTTTTTTAGAATGCTGTCAAGGGAGGCGTAGGCACGTTGGATCACAGATGCGAAACCTACTCAGCACGAAGAAAGGGTTAGAGGTGGCCTCTTTGCGTATTTAGTCGAATACTAAACATTGGCGTGCTGAACAGCTATATTGTTCACGAAAGTGTAGCTTGTGGAACCGAATATGAGAGCAAACGTATCAAACCATCCAGGGAATAATGATGTCAAATCTTGGGCATATAAAACAGAAGGATTGCAGATTTCTGCCTCAACCATTCCGATTAATGATAAACTGGAGAAAATAAAATGCTGTCATCTTTGCCTCCATCGCAGGAAGACAGCTAACATACGTCTCGACTGCCAAGAGCTTGCTTGTGTGCAATGTTCAAGGAAAACCTGTACTTCTGGCCCTCAAAAGAAAACCCAGTAGCTGGTTGAAGGAGGTAGATAATGATGTACAATGGATAGTATGGAAAGTATGGAGCATTATTTTCCATTATCTTGGCATTTTGCTGTTTTGTATAAACTAGAAATCAACTGTCATGTGGTTCTTAATCAGCATTTACTTTGTGATTAAAATTTCTAGTTGATTACAACTATTCGGAGACTGATAATCAAATGCGTTCTAATTTCGTAGTTTGAAATTTCTGATTCTGGAACACTTAACAGAAAGAACAATTGATCGTAGTAGGATACAACTACGTTACTACGTTCATTTTGTAGTCACTTTCAATACTCACGTACAGATTCATTTTTGTCATGTGCTATACTCATGGTTGAAATACGGATATTATGGTCAAAGACATGAGGACCGGTTTTCCCTGATTATTCAACGATCAGAATTTTTTTCATTATTATTCAACAAGTTCAGAATTGTTTTCACACAATTACGTAGAAATGAGCTTTTAATAAAAATCTTGGAAGAAACGCTGGCGAAAATGTTCTTTTACTACGCTTACATTTATAATTAAACATTTAAAAGTTAAAAATACCACATTTTGAACAATCACAAAACCATACACAAGAAATTTCCACTTCTTATGCAAAGATTTAAGGAGTCAAAAAAGTGTAAAAGATACAACTGCAGCTGGTAATATTTTAGAGTAAAATATCGACGAAGAAGGACGTTATCCCTTATGGCGAGGTGAGGGGTCACGTAAGGCGCCCAGGAGCATTGTAGAACATGATAATTTAGGTGGTCCATGTATTACGATGTGGGGAGGCATGATGTGCATCGACACACTAACCTCCAAATCTTTGAACATGGTACTCTTACCTAACAACGTTATTGTGACACTGTACTCCACCACACATGAGTCTTTTCGAAAGTGCATTCTGCTCTCACTTCATTTATATCAATGACGATGCCCGAACACATCGAATAGCGGGGTGGAGGAGCTCATGGAATGAGACATATTCTGTGAATAGACTGGCCTGCCCGTTCCCCCTACTTAAATCTCATCATGAGTCACGGTGACATACACTATGTGATCAAAAGTATCCGGACACCTGGCTAAAAATGAATTACATGTTCGTGGCGCTCTCCATCGGTAATGCTGGAATTCTATATGGTGTTGGCACACCCTAAGCCTTGATGATAGCTTCCACTCCCGCAGGCACACATTCTATCAGGTGCTGGGACGTTTTTTAGGGAATGACAGCCCATTCTTCACGGAGTGCTGCATTGAAGAGAGGTATCGATGCCGTTCGCTTAGGCCTGGCACGAGGTCAGCGTTCCAAAACATCCCAAAGGGGTTCTATAGCATTCAGCTCAGAGCTCTGTGCAGGCCAGTCCATTACAGGGATGTTATTCTCGTGTAATCTTTCCGCCACAGGCCGTGCATTATGAACAGGTGCCCGATCGTGTTGAAAGATGCAATCGCTGTCCCCGAATTGCTCTTCAACAGTGGGAAGCAAGAAGGTGCTTAAAACATCCATGTAGGCCTGTGTTGTGATAGTGCCACGCAAATCACCAAAGGGTGCTAGCCCGCTCCATGTAAACATGACCACGTCATAGCTTCACCGCCTACGAATTTTACCGTTGGCACTACACACTCTGGCAGATGACGTTCACCGAACGTTCGCCATCCCCACACTCTGCCACCGGACCGCCACATTGTGTACCGTTATTCGTCATTCCAAACCAAATTTTTCCACTGTTCAATCGTCCAACGTTTATACTCCTTACACCAAGCGAGGCGTCGTCTGGCATTTACCGGCGTGATTTGTGGCTTATGAGCAGCCGCTCGACCATGAAAACCAAGTTTTCACGCCTGCTGCCTAACTGTCATAGTGCTTGCAGTGGATCGTGATGTAGTACGGAATTCCTGTGTGATGATCTGGATAGATATCTGCCTATTACACATTACGACCCTCTTCACCTATCGGCGGTTCCTGTCAGTCAACAGACGGGGTCGGCCTGTACGCTTTTGTGCTGTACGTGTCCCTTCACGTTTCCACTATCACACTGGAAACAGTGGACCTACGGATGTTTAGAGGTGTGAAAATATCGCGTACAGACGTATGACACAAGTGACACCCAATCACCTGGCCACGTTCGAAGTCCTAGAGAGTTCCGCGTGGCGCCCCATTCTATTCCCTCGCCATGTCTAATGACTACTGAGGTCGCTGATATGGAGTACCTGGCAGTAGCTGGCAGCACAATGCACCTTATATGAGGAACGTATGTTTCTGGGGTGTTCGGATACATTTGATCACATAGTTGAGGTGTAGTTATTGTCTTTGAATAAACCGCGCGGGGTAGCGAGTGGTTAGCACTCAGAATTCGTATTCCCGAGGACGATGGTTCCTACCCGGGTCCGGCCATTGTAATTTTGGTTTTCTGCGATTTCCTTAAATCACGCGAGGAAAATGCATGGATGATTCCTTCGAAAGGGCACGGCCGCTTTCCTTTTCCATCCTTCCCCATTCCGAGATGGGCTCTGTCTCTAACGACACCGTTGTCGAATCGAAGTTAAACCACTAATCTCCTCCTTCTTTGTCTTTGAATTAAAGTGTCGTTTCTGTTATTGCCATTGGGTATTTCTTTCTGTTACGTTCTGTAGTATACTGTAGCAGTTCTTTCTATGTATGGGTCTAGTGTCATCGAATTATGTTATTTGGCAGTTACCATCAAGTAAATGTTATCTTAGACCTTAAGTTTTACACAACAGTGTATTATTTTTATATATCACCGATGCGGTGATGAACCACAATTATTCCAGTGGTCTAGTGATGTCGATTCGACCTGCTTAACTCTACCCACACTTTAAATGTTTTGAAACTCAATGGCTGGTTCAAATGGCTCTGAGCACTATGGGACTTAACAGCTATGGTCATCAGTCCCCTAGAACTTAGAACTACTTAAACCTAACTAACCTAAGGACATCAGACACAGCCATGCCCGAGGCAGGATTCGAACCTGCGACCGTAGCAGTCGCGCAGTTCCGGACTGCGCGCCTAGAACCGCGAGACCACCGCGGCCGGCTTGAAACTCAATCATTACTTTGAAATTCCCTGCGATGAACTGACAAAGTACGTAACTGAAAGTTTCAGATAGATACTTCACTAAAAATAACATGAAAATTTCATTTCTCTGCTATTTTAAGTCGATGTTAAAATTTGAGTCATTGTTATTGCCTACATGGGTAAATGCGTAACAGATGATTCTTGTGTAACCACTTGAAACCTTCAGGCATGTTCGTAAATAAATAGTAAAGCACTTATTGTCAGAAGCCTGGCCGTGGTCAGTGAAGGTCTGCAACCATGACATGTCCGCTCTCTTACGGAAAAGGCAGGTTCGATGCCACGATGAAAAACTGCGTGTGGGACAGGGTCGTTACAGCAGCGCGTTCTCCGGCATAATTGCGGATCAGATCTTTACTAGCGCTCCGTAACGAGGCAGGCAAGTGCAGCCATGCGACATTTAGTGCCGCATTCGCTCCGGCCGTGAGTACCTTCGCATGCAACAGAAATTGTCCTGCTTGTGTAGCCGCCCGCTCCGTTCTGATTACCACGCGATATTTCTCTTTATACAGACGTGTACAAATTATTAGACTAAACGGTTATTTTCGATACTATTAAGTTTTCTGCTGTGAAAACAGGAGATAAAAGTCAAATAGTTGATTTATTTTAATTGTTTGATTAATGCCACGAAATTTCCCTTCCAAGCAGCTCACAGATCACTGAATTTTTCAGCGTTGGTAACATTTGTTATTTTCCCTCCAAATCGTGTTGGTGTTAGTTGTCTGTGCATATGCTTTGAAACTGTGTTTACAGTAATGTTTTATGTTTCTGCAGTGTACTTCAGTTTGTTATTTATTATATCAACTTCTTGCTACATTAACATAGCTTGTGAACTTGCATGTTTTTAGCTATAGGAATAAATCATGGAGTTTCCAAAGAAAGTGAGGTTATGGGGAAGACAAAAGATGTTTGACCTGCGAAAGTTTCGGCTGTGGTGTTATTTCTTGCTGAAAATCGTCACACACTGCAAGAAATTGCTGACAGAATGAGAACATCACACAAAACTGTCAGCAGAATCAAACTTTCGGTGCAGGAAGGTGGTGAATACGAGCGTAACAGGAAACCAAAATATTGACATAAAAGAAAAATCTGTCTCAGAACGATGAGAAGACTTACTTACAAACATGGCAACAATAACCCTTAAACGTACTTCTACGGACATGAGCCATCTACTGACAGGTTTGGATGTTGAAGTTTCACCTGCAACATTGAGGAGGAGGCTGTTTGAATGTGGTTTAAAGGCTAGCCGATCAAGGAAAAAACAAACAAAATCACACTTCCCATGAAAATGAAAAGATTGCAGTGGGCTAAACAATTTCAGGAGTGGACAAGTGAGGACTGGGCTAAGGTTTGTGAAATGATATGGTAAATTAAGTGGGCCTGATTTCTATAGTGTAGAGTCTTGGCTTGAAATTGTGATGTTTTATTGATATCTGAAGAAAAACACATTTGAATTTTGGGACTGTTGAGATTTTCTGTGCTACTATTCCCAACTTCTCTAACTTTATATTTTGAACACACGTTTCAGCTATGCTTCAGTGATGAATCTGTATTCACTGTGATGGGAAAAAGCAGCCAGTATGTTGGTCGCAGACCTGGGGAACAGTTCAAAGCTGAGTGTGTGCAGCAATGTGTGATGCATCCAACTTCCGTTATGACCTGGAGTGTGATGTCCGTGAAAGGTCCTGGCAGATTACTAATTTTTGAAGCGACAATTAGGCAAGAACAATATCAAGAAATCCTTGAAAAGGAACTTTTCCCGCAAATAAATGAATGGTTTCCTGATAAATATGCCATTTTTGTGCATGATGGGGCACCTTGCCACAAAGCCAAAAGTGTTTCCAAGTACTTGAAAACAAAAAAGCCATTGAAAGTGTTTCCCTGGATAGGGAATAGCCCTGATATGAACCCAATAGAAAATTTATGGGCTATTGTGAAACAGAGGATAAGGAAATTTACAATAACCACCAAACAAGACATCATGTCAAAAGTTAATAAAAACTACGCCAAACAGCATAAAAGTGTTGATTAAGAACAGAGGCATGCATACAAAGTATTGAATGTACAAATATAATCTGTATGTGGCTGTAAATCTGTAATAAATGTAAAGTTTAGGAAAAAAATGTCTTTAGTCTAATAATTTGCACACATCTGTACATAGGATATTATTTTTCATTCGAGAGCCACACTAATTCGTAAATCGTGGAGCAGCATCGTTCAGTGATGGTTCTTGCCGTTTTTATTTAGATTTGTCCATAACGGAGAGTATTCTTTTGTATACACTCCTGGAAATGGAAAAAAGAACACATTGACACCGGTGTGTCAGACCCACCATACTTGCTCCGGACACTGCGAGAGGGCTGTACAAGCAATGATCACACGCACGGCACAGCGGACACACCAGGAACCGCGGTGTTGGCCGTCGAATGGCGCTAGCTGCGCAGCATTTCTGCACCGCCGCCGTCAGTGTCAGCCAGTTTGCCGTGGCATACGGAGCTCCATCGCAGTCTTTAACACTGGTAGCATGCCGCAACAGCGTGGACGTGAACCGTATGTGCAGTTGACGGACTTTGAGCGAGGGCGTATAGTGGGCATGCGGGAGGCCGGGTGGACGTACCGCCGAATTGCTCAACACGTGGGGCCTGAGGTCTCCACAGTACATCGATGTTGTCGCCAGTGGTCGGTGGAAGGTGCACGTGCCCGTCGACCTGGGACCGGACCGCAGCGACGCACGGATGCACGCCAAGACCGTAGGATCCTACGCAGTGCCGTAGGGGACCGCACTGCCACTTCCCAGCAAATTAGGGACACTGTTGCTCCTGGGGTATCGGCGAGGACCATTCGCAACCGTCTCCATGAAGCTGGGCTACGGTCCCGCAAACCGTTAGGCCGTCTTCCGCTCACGCCCCAACATCGTGCAGCCCGCCTCCAGTGGTGTCGCGACAGGCGTGAATGGAGGGACGAATGGAGACGTGTCGTCTTCAGCGATGAGAGTCGCTTCTGCCTTGGTGCCAATGATCGTCGTATGCGTGTTTGGCGCCGTGCAGGTGAGCGCCACAATCAGGACTGCATACGACCGAGGCACACAGGGCCAACACCCGGCATCATGGTGTGGGGAGCGATCTCCTACACTGGCCGTACACCACTGGTGATCGTCGAGGGGACACTGAATAGTGCACGGTACATCCAAACCGTCATCGAACCCATCGTTCTACCATTCCTAGACCGGCAAGGGAACTTGCTGTTCCAACAGGACAATGCACGTCCGCATGTATCCCGTGCCACCCAACGTGCTCTAGAAGGTGTAAGTCAACTACCCTGGCCAGCAAGATCTCCGGATCTGTCCCCCATTGAGCATGTTTGGGACTGGATGAAGCGTCGTCTCACGCGGTCTGCACGTCCAGCACGAACGCTGGTCCAACTGAGGCGCCAGGTGGAAATGGCATGGCAAGCCGTTCCACAGGACTACATCCAGCATCTCTACGATCGTCTCCATGGGAGAATAGCAGCCTGCATTGCTGCGAAAGGTGGATATACACTGTACTAGTGCCGACATTGTGCATGCTCTGTTGCCTGTGTCTATGTGCCTGTGGTTCTGTCAGTGTGATCATGTGATGTATCTGACCCCAGGAATGTGTCAATAAAGTTTCCCCTTCCTGGGACAATGAATTCACGGTGTTCTTATTTCAATTTCCAGGAGTGTATATTGGTTTACCTCTATTCACTGTCACTCACGTAGCTAATTAATATTTACTGGTTTCTTGCATTAGAAGTTTACAACAAGTTGTATAAAAATACGCGTTTTATTGTTATTTGTTTAAGTACTTAGCATACACATCTTAGCAATTTTTCTGGCAGCGGACGACTGTTCCGGCAGTGTGTCTTCCTCTGTGTTCGTCCTTCAAAGAAAATACGTGGATTGGATAAACACACGGAAATACCGCGAAAAATGCATGCTGGATCACAAATTTAGATATTAGCTACGCCTGCAGGTTGCGCTATTTCATACAAACCACTAGCGGCAACTGTGCACTCTCTGCAATACACTACTAATGTCAGTTGTGGTCAGAAGAGTGTTCTGTGTAGTTGTGAGTGCATTAGGTCAGAGTTGAGTGAATTTGAACGTGGGAAAACAGTTGATGTTCGTATGGTGGGTGCTTCAGTAACCAAGGTAGACAAAGTATTTGTTGTGGGTTGACAGGAGAGCCAACACCGTAATATTAGAGGAAGCCGAAAGGCACGCGTTTTAGGTCACGCAGGGTGGCGTGAGGTCTGGAACAGGTCAAGTAAATTAGACTTTAGCGAAAAGGACGTAGCTGGTGGAATACATAACTTTAATCCATTAATGATGAGCGTCGCTCTTGACGGTACATGATTACAGTATCAATAGTAACTGGTAATGGCGCCTTGCTAGGTCGTAGCAAATGACGTAGCTGAAGGCTATGCTAACTATCGTCTCGGCAAATGAGAGCGTATTTTGTCAGTGAACCATCGCTAGCAAAGTCGGTTGTACAACTGGGGCAAGTGCTAGAAAGTTTCTCTAGACCTGCCGTGTGGCGGCGCTCGGTCTGCAATCCCTGATAGTGGCGACACGCGGGTCCGACGTATACTAACGGACCGCGGCCGATTTAAAGGCTACCACCTAGCAAGTGTGGTGTCTGGCGGTGACACCACAGTATTTGGCATTCCAAGAGACTCTGTATCGAAGATTTATACTACATACAGGGAAAGCGGAAAAACAACAGCCGCTATGTCACAACACTGACGAAAGTTTGTGTTGAGAGATTGTGCCAGATCTGCACTGAAGAGGATTGTGATAAGAAATTAGAGGACGACAGGTGCAGAAGTCACTGCAGAGCTTAATGTTACAATCGCGATCCCATTCAACACCAACACCGGAGTTCCATAATCAGGCAATTGCAAGACGAGTAGGAATTCCAAAACCACCCACCAATGATGCACATGCCCGTAAACGGAAAATGTGGTACCGAAGCCATTAAACCTGAACTGTGGAGAGATGGAAGAAAGCCATTTCGTCGGATGAGTCTTTCTGCACACTGTTCCAACTTCTGGCCCAGTTTACTTCCCAAGAGTGAAACATGGCGAGGTTCCTGTGATGATCTGGGCAATCATGTCACGCTATTCTATGGTCTCAACCGTAGTCTGCAACGTTACATTAATGCGGAAGATTATGTGACCACTTTAACTGATCAGGTCCTTCTCTTGACACAACGTTTGTTCCCCAATGGTGATGCTGTGTTGTAGGACGACTAGGCCCCAGTTCAAACTGCTCGCTTCGTCGAGGACTGGTTATTGAAGACTTGGATGAGTTGTCACATCGACTCTGACTAATGCCCTGATCAGTTCTCAATATTATTGAGCGTTTGTGTAAGACTTTGGACAGAAAGTTGCGTTATCGTTAATCATTTCTATCATAGTTACCTGAACGTGCTACTCTTTTGCAGGAACCCTCTCCTAGTCATAACTGGGTAATAAATCATAATGACAAGGTAGGTGAACTGACAACCATTACAATGAAAACCTGTAACAAGATTCTTGACTGTGCATGTGGTAACCAGCATGCTGGGTTCTTATGAGTGGGTGACAAACTATAGTTACGAAGTATATGATTTTGATGGCCAAAATTTATAACAAGCATCCACCAGCCAACAGAGTAAAAAATTGTAATGTGGTGGAAAGGTCTCTGGTATCTATTTTGAAGCTACTGTATCTAGTTATGTTAGGGCAGATGCTGGGTGATACAGTGGCCATTATATATATATACTTTGCCATTATATATATACTTTGTGCATTGTCAGGTGGCACAACAGTTCTTGGGTGGTGTCTATCCACTGGGAAGCTGTCTCTCACTGAAAGAAACCAGTGGCTGCCAGCACATTGTGACTGCAGTGCCACATCTGCAGGGTCGGAGTATTTGTCAAGGGATAGTGATGGCACAATTCTCGCCAGCCGCCTCTCCAACGATCACCACATTATTTCTCATGATTGTGATGACGTATTTTAAAAGTGTGCTAATCCCTGGAAATCTTAAATATATCTCTGATAATGTGACTCACAAACATAAATAGTATACGCTCCTGAATGTAGCGACACTTTTAAAAGTGTGCTCGATGTTGTAATACAATTATACACAACTACCTATGAAACTGTGCTGCAGTTCCTGCAGTATAAAGGGAGCCAAAGCTACTCAGTATGAAAGGCTGACAGAAGTACATTTGGTGTGTATATACGACGTAAGTACAGAGACGAAAGTTAAGTTTGAGGCTGGAGAATATGAATCAGTTCGCGGATTAATTACATTGAATGGGTATTCTTGGGAAAATAAATTTGTCTCCATATATATTTTTTTCTTATTTACAGACCTTACCTGAACACATGTAGGAATGTTTATTCAAACTTGTAAGTGCAGCTTGATCAAAACCTGCTGTTGGAGGGGGATGAGGATGATGAAATGGGAAAGCCACAATAACAACAAAACTTATATCACTGATTTGATTTGACACCCAACTTAAGAGTAATTTTACATTATCTGAAGCAGTATAGCACTATTTTCTTTTCTCTGTACTTATGCTTCAATAGAGATGGCCTTTCTTGTAAATATAATTCATCGACATAGCCCTCTTGCCATCTTTCATTTTCTCAGTCGTCACTTTGGTCAAATATTGGAGGCGTTACCACCATCTGTTGTAAGTTATCCCGGGATCGTCACAGTGTATTTTGTGGTAACCATAGATTACCAATAATATAATTTCTTGTGGCTTGGCATATCTAAATTTTCTCAATGATTTCGATGATGCAGTCTTTGTGGAGAACACTGTTGTAATATGTCCAAAATTTGCGGATGTCATGAATACAGTATCCTACTTTCCACCATCGGGTGCAGAATTGTAGGGTTCCCTTTCCCTTTAATAAGTCAGGCGTCCACTATACACAGGGAACGGTTACTAGGGTAGCGGAGTACGTGTGGCATGCACATGGGGCTTTTACAGGTTAGACAAACCCTCCCTTGGCGTCAAAGACGATTTTCCTAAGAAATTATCCACAATGTCCTAAGAGAATATTCATCGTTCCAGATCAGAGACAGAAAAGGTTAGTATGATTTTAGTAAACTTCAGGAGCATCCAGGGAAAAGAACTAGAATTATCGCCTACTGAAGGTTATAATGCACAGAAGTACTAGGAACATAAACTTGGTTGACGCCGGACGTCGATGACATCGCAATGCTACGTTAAAATTGGAATTTTTATCATAAGGATAGGTTAGTCGTCAATGGTGGTGGCGACTTGTTGTTGTAAAGATCTTGATAAAATCTAGCGAGGTTATCGCGGATTCTAATTGTGAAATAATCTGGGTGAAGTTAAGTGCCACATATCTGTCAAAAATGTTTATCGGAGCCCGCCGGGGTGGCCGAGCGGTTGTAGGCGCTACAGTCTGGAACCGCGTGACCGCTACGGTCGCAGATTCGAATACTGCCTCGGACATGGACGTGTGTGATGTCCTTTGGTTAGTTAGGTTTAAGTAGTTCTAGTCTAAGTTCTAGGGGACTGATCACCTCAGATGTTAAGTCCCATAGTGCTCAGAGCCATTTGAACCATTTGTTTATCGGCTGCTTTTATAGACCGCCTGGTTCAGAAGCTCTAGTTGTAGAGCGCTTCAGACAGAACTTGCAGAATATCATGAATAGTTTCCCTAATCATGCCGTTGTAATAGGGGGTGACTTCAACTTGCCAGGTATAGACTGGGAGTCTCATGCTATCAAAACTGGTGTCAGAGACAGGGTTTTGTGCGACATTGTTCTGGATGTCTTGTCCGAAAATTACATTGAGCAGACGGGTAGAAGATCAACTCATGAAGCGAGGGAGATGGCGATGTGGTTAGCACACTGAACTCGCGTTCGGGAGGACGTCGGTTCAGACCCGCGTCTCGTCATATTGATTTAGGTTTTCCATGAATTCCCTAAACAGCTTCTAGCAAATGCCGGGATGGTTCTCTTCGAAAGGGCACGGCCGACTTCCTTCCCCATCCTTCCCTAATCCGATGGGACCGATAACCTCGCTGTTCGGTCCCCTCCCCCAATTTAACCAACCAACCAATCAACTCGTGACGGTAGCGTCTTACCTGGAAACTAACAGATCTGAACTTATCGTATCAGTTAACATTGAGGAAATTATCAGTGATCATAAGACTGCGATAGGATCTATGACAACGAATCTTGCAAAGAATGCTAAAAAAGACAGGAAGATATTTCTGTTTAGCAAGAGTGGCAGGACAAAAATTTCCGAGTATCTGAACAATCAACATCAAATATTCGGTGAGAAAGACGAAGATGTGGAGAACAAATGGAAAAATTTAAAGACATCGCGCAATATGCCCTACACAAGTATCTTCCGAATAAGGTCTTAATGAACGGGAAAGACCCACCATGGCTTAAGAGCGGTGGTAGGTAATTGTTACGTAAACAAAGAGAATTTCATCTCAGATTCAAGAGAATTAAAAAACTAGCTGAGAAACAAATGCTGAACGAAGCGAAAATTAGCATGAGAAGAGCAATGAGAGTAGCGTTTAGTCACTTTGAAAGCAAACATTTGTCAGCTGATCCGAGTAAAAACAACGCTAAGACGTTTTGGTCGTACGTAAAATTAGTAAATGAGTCAAAATCATCTATTCATTCACTCAGTGACCATATTGGCATGGAAACGGCAGATAACAGAAACAAGGTCGAAATAGCGGATTTCGAAATTGTTTCACAGCGGAAGACCTAACACGGTCTCTCCTTTCAATCCTCGTACGAATGTCGAAAAGGCAGATATTGAGATAACCAATCACGGAATAGAAAAATAACTACAATCGCTTATTAGTGGAAAGCCTTCAGGGCCAGATAAGATACCCATAAGATTCTATAAAGATTATACGAAAGAATTTCCTCCTCCTCTGGCAGATCGCTTGAGCAAAGAAGGGTACTAGAAACAGTAAGAAAGCGTAGGTCATTCCAGTTTTTAAGAAGGGCCATAGGACACGTGCATACAATTATCGACGTATATCTTTGACGTCAGTTGTTGTAGAATTATATAACATGTTTTATGCTCAAGAATTGTGACATTTCTGGGGGATGAAAACAAAAATCTACACGGATTCCGCAGATGTCCCGCGAAACAGCTCGCTCTGTTCTTTCACGAGTCCCACAGCACCGTAGACAACGGCGCTCAGGTTGATGCTGTGTTCCTTCACTTCAGGAAGGTATTTGACACCGTCCAGCACTGTCATTTAGTGAAAGAATACGAGCTTTTTGAGTATCTGAGCTGATCTGCGACTGATTTCAATACTTCCTTACAGAGAGAACTCAACAAATCGTTCTTAACGGAAAAAAAATCGACATATGTAAAGGTAATTTCCAGAGTACCCCAAGGGAATATTACGACCGTTACTGTAAACAGTATCTATAATTGATCTAGAAGAAAATTTCACATGCTCTTTATGGCTGTTCGGAGATGATGCGGTTGTCTACAACAAAGTAGCAACGCCAGACGATAGTAACAATTTGCAGCATGACATCCTGAGAATTGATGAATGCTGCAGGCTCTGTCAGCTGAGCCTGAAAATAAATAAATGTACAATATTGTGCATACATAGGAAATGGTATCCTCTACTGTATAGCTACGTTACTGATGACAAAACGCTGGGAACAGTATATGACGTAAAAATTTAGGAGTAACTATCCGAAGCGAGCTTAAGCGCAATGACCACATAAAACAGTGGGTAAAGCAGATGCTAGACACAGATTCATAGCAAGAATCTTAAGGAAATATCACTCACCCACGAAGGAAGTGCGTTATAAGGCGCTTGTTTGACCGATTCTTGAGTATTGGTAGTCTATATGGGATCCCTACAAGGTAATACTGATACGGGAGATAGAGACGATCCAACGAAGAGTAGCGCATTTCGTCACGGGATTGTTATCCGGCGCGAGAGCGTTACGCAGACGCTCAACAAACTACAATGACAGAAGTTACAAGAGGGGTGTTGTGCATCATAGAGAGATTTGCTACTGGTTCAAATGGCTCTGAGCACTATGGGACTTAACTTCTGAGGTCATCACTCCCCTAGAACTTAGAACTACTTAAACCTAACTAACCTATTGACATCACACACATCCGTGCCCGAGGCAGGATTCGCACCTGATACCTTAGCGGTCACGCGGTTCCAGACTGTAGCGTCTAGAACCGCTCGGCCACCCCGGCCGGCAGAGATTTCCAGAGAGCACTTTCAGGAAACAGTCGGACTACATATTCCTCCCGCGCCCCCAACATTCGTTTCGCATAATGACCACGATGAGAAAGTTTCGAGAAATTAGAGCCAATAGAAATGCATACCGACAATCTTCTTCCCAGGCTATATTCGAAAGTGAAACAGAATTTGAGTGCTCAGTTAGTGGTACAAAAAGTATCCTCTGCCACACACCATGAAGTTTGATTAGATGCAGATGTAGGTACTCATAATATGAACTAAGCCCAGTCGTCCCAAATATTCTGCAGCAAATTATTGCTAATCACATCACGATGCTGCAACTTGAGATATGGATTCGACAACAAGGAGTGTGTTAACGTTTATTACTGGTTCGAGGGGCCTAAATCCAAAACGTGTGTGCGCTGCTTTTCGAAATTTATAAAAAATCTTACAGAAAAGTACCACGATTTGACGTAGTTGACTATTATTTGCTTTCTAATTTACTTATGCCCAATTTATGACATGTTTCACACTGATTTCAAAAGTCATCACATGTGATTCAGACTGATTTATTTATTTTTAAAGGCGGGTTTACAGCCGTGCACCTTGCGGCTAGTGGTCATGCGGCTGCACTTGCCACCCACACAAGGAGAGGCATGCATGTAGGTGCATGCCTTTTCCACTACATGCGCGTTCGGTAATTTCAGTCGTACCTTCGTTCACACTTGGCGCATCTACTTGCGAGTGGGCAAGCACAGCCGCACGAGGACTAGCCGCAAGGTGCACAGGTATAAACTCGCATTAAGTATAGTTATTGTTATAAGCACTTTAATCTGGATGCAGAACCTCAAATCCATGGATCTCTTCCTATTAAACTGCACTGTGAGGGTCGTAAATGGGACAAATATATTTCTGGAAGCCGGCCGGAGTGGCCGTGCGGTTCTGGGCGCTACAGTCTGGAGCCGAGCGACCGCTACGGTCGCAGGTTCGAATCCTGCCTCGGGCATGGATGTGTGTGACGTCCTTAGGTTAGTTAGGTTTAATTAGTTCTAAGTTCTAGGCGACTGATGACCTCAGCAGTTGAGTCGCATAGTGCTCAGAGCCATTTGAACCATTTGAACCATATTTCTTGAAAATGTATCATACTTTTTTTTAAGCCTTACGAGAACATGCAGTCTTTTTAGCTTTACCAGCATTGGGAGGAAAGTAAAGACAGTAGCGTGTCAATTCTATAAACTTCTTAATTTATCTTACTGACTTAGTTACACTAAATGTGCATCTTTATAAACTCGTAAAACACATTAAATGACAGCATGATAAGAGAGACATTACCAGTTTCTGAAACTCTCCGCTTAACTTGCAGGACAGGACAGTAGTTTAAATCCTGGATAGGGGGCCAAAATAAGGGGCTGTCAGTTACACTCGAATATTAAAAGAGCCCAAAAAAATTTTTTTAAACACACAGCTTTAATCTTTGGGACTTAATTACCAGCTGAAAGCTACTTTAATTTAAAAACGGCTGAAAGCCAATAACTTCAAATGCAAGCATAATCAGAAATTTAAAAGGTAAGCCTTATATTACAACAGTTCTTCATTTAGGCTGAAGGCCCAAAGAATCTGAGGTTTTCAGAGCAAATAATTTGAATTCAAATCGGCTGAAAGCCCAACACTTAAGGATAAACAACATTAATTTAAAAAAAACATAAAAACAAAGGCCTTACTTAAAACAGTTCTTAATTAGGCAAAACTCAACCAAAACAGAATTTTAAAAGGCAAAGCCTTATCTTAAAGCAGTTCTTTGGTCAGGATGAAGGCCTAAAGAATCAGACACTTCCAGGGCGAACAAGTTAAATTCAAATCTACTGAAGGAGTAACACTTAAAACTCCATAACATTAAATTTTTTTAAATACCAAACGCCTTACGTGAAATAGTTCTTTAATTTAGGCTGAAGGCCTTAAGAGCAAAACGACTCAAACTCAAAATCGGCCGAAGGCCCAACACTTAAAATTAAACAACATTAAAATTTTTAAAATGCCGTAGGCCTTACGTGAAGCAGTTCTTTACACTAGGCCGAAGGCCTAAAGAATCTTACGCCTTAAGGGCAAGACAACCTTAATTTAAAAAATGGGCTAGAGGCCATACAAGTACAAACAACAAGAACAAAAGGAAAAAGGCAGCACACCCAAGGGCGCTCAGATGTTCGAGCGTTAGACTGGAATTGAAACACTAACGCTCGCTTACGTGAGACAGGCAGTCGGGCCAACCATTCGCAATCCGATTACAACCCAACCGACCGACAGTCAACGGACCCATCGACAGGATAACTTCCACGTCACTCGACCAGGGTACAACCGGGAGTTTAACAGAACAACGTAGAAGATATTGGCGCCCACAATCAATCCCACATGGAGCTGTCAAATTACACACCGTGCTGGACAGCAACAACACCATGAGGAAACTACACTCCGTGAAATTTACGTCAACGGCCAGGGCAGGTAACCAGAACGTCAACGGCCACGAGGCAAAATATTCCGTTGGTACTCTTCAATTCAGATATCCAACTACAGTAAAACTCCATCCGAGAGTGGCTAGAATTTTCCAACTTGAAAACCACGTTGTAGCTCGCGGGAATATCCCAACAGCCGACAACGAAGTAGATTAAATCAAAACTCAACTTTCTTGTCCAGCAATGGGAACAGCCCCACACACTCCGCCACGTGTAGAGACCGCCAGCGGCCCGGCTAAACTACGTCCCGCGGAGAATTCCTCGCTGCTCTACGCCAACCGACCAACTGCAGGCCAGGAAATGGTGAAAGGACCAAACATACGTCGGCAAATGAGGTGACCAATCGAACGACCAGCCAACGGTCGTCCCGTTCGAGTCTCCCTCCGCCGGACAGTTCATGTGTATCACCAGCGGTCGGCGAGCATTGGCTGTTGGTGCCTCACCGGCGCTCCGTCCCGACTTCACTGCTGCTGCGTCCCGACTGCACTGCTGGTCCGTCTCCAAGTAAGGCAGGAAGTTAGTGACGCCAGTAAATGGAATAAGAAAACGAGGCAGCAGTACCGTAATAGAAGATGACAAGCAACAATTGGAATAAACGCAAGCCGTGCACGGCTCAGTTTCGTATGAAACGCTGTCGTTAAAAAAGACGATCATATTTGTTATACCTGAAACCCAATGCAGTATATCCACAATAACTGTTTTTCTATACCTTCAATTCAATCTATATCGCAGCCAAGCCGATGCGAGCGGTAATACGCTTAAGCATTCCACCTGTCAAGTTTGCTTGTGTTGATTCAATTTTTATCTTAGTAATGGTAGCTGTCTTTGGTACTGTGTAAATAGATGAACTTACACATCGTTCCAAGACACTCGTATTCCCCCTCGTCATCTGAGCATGGATGTACAGCCTTAGACACAACCCTCGGCGCCAGTCACCATCCACAAGGACTTGGAATAGATTACTTAAGTTAACCAGTAAAATAGTCTGCCCGTCAGAATTAAAAGTCCGGCCGTATGCAAGATGTGGCAATACTGTGGGATCTCGAAGTGGCTCGAGGAAGTATTGTCATCTTCGCGAGTTCTTAGAATACCATACTATGTGATCAAAAGTATCCGGAAAGCCCCATAAACACACATTTTTCATATTAGATGCATTGTACTGCCACTTACTGCCAGGTTCTCCGTATCAACGACCTCAGTAGTCATTAGAAATCGTGAGAGAGCAGAATGGGGCACTCTGCGGAACTCACGGACTTCGAACGCGGTCAGGTGATTCGGTGGCACTTGTGTCGTACGCCTGTACGTGAAATTGCCACACTCCTAAACATCCCTAGGTCCACTGTTTCTGATTTTATAGTGAAGCGGACACGTGAAGGGACACGTACAGCACAAAAGCGTACAGGCCGAACTCGTCTGTTCACTAACAGAGACCACCGACAGTTGCAGAGGGTCATAATGTGTAATGCGCAGACATCAATCCAGATCATCACACAGGAATTCCAAACTAAATCAGTATCCACTGCAAGTGCTATGACAGGCGGAAGGTGAGAAAACTTGGATTTCATGGTCGAGCGGCTGCTCATAAGCCACACATCTCGCCAGTAAATCCCAAACGACGCCTCACTTGGTGTAAGGAGCGTAAACATTGGACGATGGAACAGTGGAAAAACGTTGTTTGGCGTGACGAATCACGGTACACAATGTGGAGATCCGATGGCAGAATGTAGGTATGCCCAATATCCAGTAAAATTCGGAGGCGGTGATGCTATGGTGTGGTCCTGTTTAGATGGAGAGGGCTTTCACCCTTTGTTGTTTTGCGTGGCACTGTCACAACACAGGCCTTCATGGATGTCTAAGCACCGTCTTGCTTCCCATTGTTTAAGAGAAATTCGGGAATGGCGATTGCATCTTTCAACACGATCGATCATCTGTTCATAATGCACAGCCTGTGACGGAGTGGATACACGACAGTAACATCCCTGTAATGGACTGGCCTGCACAGAGTTCTGATATGAAACCAATAGAACACCTTTGCGGTTCTTTGGTATTTTGACGTTGTGCCAGGCCTCGCCGACCGACGTCGATACCTTTCCTCAGCGCAGCACCCCGTGAAGAATGGACTGCCATTCCCCAAGAAACCTTCCAGCAGCTGATTGAACGTATACCTGTGAGAGTGGAAGCTGTCATCAAGGCTAAGGGTGGGCCAACACCACACTGAATTCCAGTATTACCGATGGAGGGCGCCACAAACTTGTAAGTCTTTTTCAGCCAGGTGTCCGGATACTTTTGATCACATAGTGTATGTCGGTCGTGGTACACTGGAACACGTCGCACTGTGTAGATACAAAGTTATGAATTCGAGCCCACTTTCAACTTCATCTTTTAAACCACGTTTTGACCGCTAAAGTTGTCAGTGTGATGGAAGGTCAGACATAGAGAGTTGA
This sequence comes from Schistocerca cancellata, assembly GCF_023864275.1. Lineage (NCBI taxonomy): Eukaryota > Metazoa > Arthropoda > Insecta > Orthoptera > Acrididae > Schistocerca > Schistocerca cancellata. The sequence continues at coordinate 910,807,070 of NC_064629.1, forward strand.
AGCTGTGAGGACGGGTCATGAATCGTCGGTAGAGCAACTGCCGGAGAAATCGAAAGGTTCCGATTTCGAGTCTGGATCTGGCACACAGTTTTCATCTGACAGGACGTTTCGTATCAGCGCACACTCCCCTGCAGAGTGAAAATTTCATTCTGCAAGTTTTAACGTTAGATATAATTCGATTCACATTGTAACTCACGAGCAATACCAAATACTTTCAGGAAGAATTGTGCAAAACAGCTCGTGGTTATGTCAGTATTAGAAAAGTTCACTCTTGAGAGGTTCCTCGTACTACAGTGGCCATCACGGCACTACTAGTGTCTTTCTCAGCCGTCATTTTCTTATTTGAAGTTCTAGCGTTATATTGCAGTTATGTATCACATTTTCTATACTTGAAACTTATGAACGTTGTAAAACAGGATTGCAACTGGAAACGATTGTAACATTCCACATTCAGAAGGTGTCGATAACTGGCGTACATGATGACCTACGACCATTTAACTACAGCGCGACATTTTCATTGCCAAGTTTCAGAATTCGACTGTAGGAGTACAGCATGATCTAATTCAAAGCAACGAAAATCAAACAAAGTGCCCACTACCGCATTTTTGGTTAGATATATTCTGTTCACTTATTCCGCTTTCCTGTGGAATATAGCTCCGGTTGACGAGTTATGAAGCGTTTATGTTAACTTCTCAAGATGAAATTAACAGTTAATCCATGAAAAGGACATATACTCGAGCATAGGTCAGCGTGAACTTAATATTTTTCATCTGATAGCTCAAAAAGGCTGTTGGACACTACTAACTCCTCCCCAGGCGTACGTCCATCGCACCTGATATTTGTTGACAGCAAATGAGACAACGTTGGACCACATTGTAAGAGAGACAACTGCCAAAACACTATCAAGGGTTGCTACTACACAATAACGCATTACACTCATTCTACGAACCAAACTATGCAGTGGATTGTTTGGGAAACTATTCCTCACGCACTAATAATTGTGATATAGTGTCAACAAATGTTTACGTTGTCTGCTCCTTACGGAACAACAGTCGACAAATTTCCTTTCCGAACAAAACTGAGATGAATTCCAAACCTGCTTCAACAACATCTTTAATTCCCAACCAGTAGGTTTCTGCAGGTGTGTATACGATAAACTGTTTGAGCATTGTCAGACTATTTTAGATGATGTGAGAGAATGTATTCTTGATGACTGATTCTCTCTGATGTTTACTGTTAAGTAATGGTAAACTCTGTTAAAGTATGTACTGTACTAATACCAATGAAATAAAGCTTGCCACGATGACCTGGCAACTAAATTCTACTTTAATAGAACGTAAAGAATCTGTGGCACAAGTATTACTAATCAGCATGAATTAGTAAGGTATTACTCACCTTGGGTTTTGAAATGGTCTGTATTTCCTTGTTGTTCTGTGTCATACTCAAGTGCTTTGGAAAAGAGGCATGAAATAAATAAAATTGTGCATTCACGAAAATCAGAAACTGTTTCAGCAACAGAGCAAATAGGCATTATCAGTTGTGCGGTATCATAAGGTTTTCGCCATAAAAGCATGAGTACTAGACGTAGGAGAAGATTTTGGATGGAAAATTATTCTTAAGATATCCTTATCGATTTTCGGTATGGCTGCTTCTAGGACTGCAAATAATGTTTAAAAATCTAGTTTCAAGCAAGTGAGGAACCTGTAGCTGAAACAGACCTAGCTACAGAGACGACCATGTTACCTCAGAGCTAGCGAAGCAATGCTGTATTCTTTTTTCCCTTGCTGCCCCAGTGGAACCTAGGACAGATTAAATACTACATAAATGACGAGATTAGATGGACTTCCTACATGGAACACCATTCTGGGCTCAAAACCATAAACTGGTAACCTTATGCCACACATTACTCGTAAATTAACATTCCAAAGATGATTTAATGGAAACTATTCGAACATTAAGTCGATTTAACAGGATATTTCTGTGCAATCCAGTAAGTAAAAATGAAATGAAATGAGCGTATGGCATTGATGGCCGGGAGGCCCCATCGTGGGAAGTTCGGCCGCCGATTACGAGTCTTATTGCAGTCGACGCACCACTGGGCGACTCTCGTGCCCGTGACGACGATGACATGATGAGGACTACACAACACCCAGTTCACGAGCGGAGAAAATCTCCAACGCGGCCGGGAATCGAACCCGGGCCCACTGCATGGCAGGCAAGCACGAAATGTCGGTTAGGGCGCCAGTGAGAGAGCAACTCAAGTTCCTGCTGTTAATAAGGCGAGTACATAGTTCGTTATGTTATATATTTTTACGAGCCTCCAATAGGAGACTCTTACAGAAACCTGTGTAGTTACTAGCTTACCTTCGTAATTTCCTGCGTGTTTAAGTGCTTACTTGGCTCAACCGTTCATTTTAATAACAGTGTAGGGTACAGTACCGCCGTTGTTTCGACCTTTATATCGACCCTCGTATCGTACAGGCTTTTGTTTGTTTTGGTTAGTGTAGCTCAGTGTCGGATAGACCGTCTGTGAGAGAGGAACTCGATTCCCTGCTGCTAATAAGGCGTGTACACCGTTCGTTTGTTAAATATTTTTACGAACTTCTAACAGGAGCGACTTCGGAAATGCATAGGAACTGTGATTGCTGTGTACAGACACGAGGTGAGCTAGCGACAATTCGCTCACAGTTCCAGGCTGTGTTGGCGTCCGTCACACATCTTGAGGCTGCTGTCAAGGGGCATCACTGTGGGGGGTCGGAAGCTTGGATGCGAGGGACGTCGAGCACGTCCAGCGTGTCCCAGGACCGATCCACTGCTGTGACCTCCCCAGGTACTGCCTGCACTGAGGTTGACCCCTCACCCGTGGTCGAGTGGGAGATCATTCCAAAGTCTGGCAGGCAGTGAAAGACTTTCCGAGGGGCTGATCGTAGGGCCTTCCCGGTTCGTTAGACGGATAGGTTTCTGGCGTTATCTGTGGCTGACGAAGTCTCTGAGCCGGATGCGGTCGTCCACCCTGTTCTAGAGCAAGCTAGTTGGCCCGAAAGGTCTCGGCATTCACAGAGGGTGGGTTTGTTGGTAGTTATGAAAATGGCTCTGAGCACTATGCGACTTAACTTCTGAGGTCATCAGTCGCCTAGAACTTAGAACTAATTAAACCTAACTAACCTAAGGACATCACACACATCCATGCCCGAGGCAGGATTCGAACCTGCGACCGTAGCGGTCGCTCGGTTCCAGAACGTAGCGCCTAGAACCGCACGGCGACTCCGGCCGGCGGTAGTTATGAGCTTCAACGTTAGGCGCGTAATGGGGCCCCTTCGTAACGTGGCTGTCAAAGAGGGGAAGGAAGCCAGTGTGCACTCCGCGTGCATAACGCGGGTGCAACCAACTGCAGGTGGGGCCTCATGACGGTACTAATAACGTGTGTCGCTTTGGATCGGAGGAGATTCTCTCTTGTTTCGGGCGGCTAGCGGAAATGGTAAAGACTGCCAGTCTTGCTTGCGTGATTAAGGCGGAGCTCACCACCTGCAGCATCGTCGATAGAACCGACTGTGGTCCTTTGGTGCAGAGCCCAGTGAAGAGTCTGAATCAGAGGCTCAGGTGGTTCTGTGACCGTGTAGGCTGCAGATTCCTTGACTTGCAACATCGGGTGGTGGGTTTCCGGGTTCCGTTTCATAGGTCAGGAGCCCACTACACACAGCAAGCGACTACACGGGTAGCGGGAGAGTGTGGAAGGGACTGAGCGGTTTTTTAGGTTATAGGGTCTCAGGAAACCGCAGAAAGGGCGTCTGTCTAAAAGGGCGCACGTAAAACACAGTAAGGTAGTTGCAGAAACAATAGGTATTGTAGCTGTAAATTACGTAGCTGTGTTGGGAAAGAACCAGAGCTCCAAACCCTGATAGAAAGCACTGATACTCAAATAGTTATAGGTACAGAAAGCTGACTAAATCCGGAAATAAGATCAGCCGAAATTTTTTCAAACAATCTAATAGTGTTCAGAAAGGATAGATTAAATACAGTTGGTTGTGGAGTATTTATTGCTGTCAGAAGTAGTTTACCTTGCAGTAAAATTGAAGCAGACAGTTCCTGCGAAATAGTGTGGGTAGAGGTTGTACTTGACAATCGGACTAAACTATTAATTGGACCGTTTTACCGAGCCCCCAACTCAGAACATACAGTTGCTAAATAATGCAAAGAGGGTTTGAGTCTCATCTTAAATAGGCACCTCACGCATACTTATGCAGTCGGTGGTGACTTCAGTCTACTCTCGATATGCCGGTAGCAGGCACAAAACGTCATCCAAAATTTTACTGAATGCTTTCTCAGAATATTATTTTGAACAGTTAGTTCATGATCCCACTCGAAGTGTAAATGGTTGCGAAAGCATAATTGACCTCTTGGCAACAAATAATCCGGGACAAATACCGTAACACTTCCAACCATCTAAAAGAAACGAAAGGTATATATGTTTGAAAAAGCTGATAAAAATGCTCTTAACGCCTTTATAAGAGACATTCTTCGACAGAAATTGAGAAATGTATACCACATAAATTAATAAGTGGTGGCACTGATCCCACATGGTACACAAAACGGGTCAGATCGCTGTTACAGAAGCAACGAAAGAAGCGTGCCAAATTTAAAAGAACGCAAATCCCCAAGACTGGAAAAGTTTTGCAGAAGTTCGAAATATAGTGCGTACGTCAATGCGAGAAGCTTTTAATAATTTCCACAACGAAACTCTCTCCCGGAATCTGGCAGAAATCCGAAAGGGATTCTGGTCATACATGAAGCACACCAGTGACTAGACGTAATGAATACCTTCACTGAGTGGTAACGATGGAGAAGTCACTGATGACAGTGCCACTGAAGCAGAGTTATTAATCACGGTTTTCCGAAGCTCCTTCATCAAAGAAGGCAAAGTAAATATTCCTGAATTCCAATCAAGAACAACTTCCACGATGAGAAACATAGAAGTACGAGGTTTGACTGGAAAGTAATGCCTCCACCTTCGTAACTGTTCAACAGGTGGGAGCATTGGTATACGGCAGATACTGGCTTGTTCCGTAGACTCTTCTCTACAGCTCCATTTGGCGGGAAGCTCAAGCATTGAACGGTTACAGTATGAAACCCGGCACAGACGGTCGGTCAGTGCGATTTAAGCAAAGTGCAGTCATTGAATTCTTGACAGCAGATGGTCAAAACATGGTCAAATGGCTCTGAGCACTATGGGACTTAACTTCTGAGGTCATCAATCCCCTAGAACGTAGAACTACTTAAACCTAATTAACCTAAGGACATCACACACATCCAACCGAGGCAGGATTCGAACCTGTACCGTAGCGGTCGCGCGGTTCCAGACTGTAACGCCTAGAACCGCTCAGCCACTCCGGCCGACAGCAGATGGTGTCACCCCGAAGGAGATTCATCATAGGATGAAAGCAGCTTATGGCCATTGTGTTGATGTGATTACTGTGCGTCGTTGGGCGAGTAATTTTGAAGTTTTTGAGGCAGGGACATCTGACCTGCGTGACAGACAAAGTGTTGGACGTCCTGTGACAGCAACCAAAGAGTTTCACAAGCAAAATGTTGACAGACTGATTCAGGACGATCGTCGTATCACTCAAGAGAGAAACTGAAAGCACAATCGGCATTTCACAAGCACGTGTGGGTCACATTATTGCGTTGCTTGTCTATCAGAAGTACTGTGCACGATGGGTACCCTGGATGCTGACTCCTGAAATGAAAGCGCACAGACTTGAAATTTGCCAGAAACTCCTCTCGGGTTACGAGAATGAAGGTGACGCCTTTCTCCATTCAATTGTGACAGGAGACGAAACGTGGGTACACGATTACTACCCGGAGAGGAAACGTCAGTCTATGGAATATTGACACAAAGACCTGCCCCAGAAAAAGAAATTCAGGACGCAGCCCACAGCTGAAAAAATCGTGGCCACAGTGTTCTGGAACGCAGATGGTGTTATCCATGTTGATTTCCTTGATCGTGGAAGAACATTAAATTCCGAGCTTTACATCACAACGCTGCGAACACTGAAACGACAGCTAACAAGGGTCCAAAAGGAAAAGGGAAATGTTTTCCTGCAGCATGACAATGCCAAACCACACACTTCACGTGCCACCACAGCAGAACTTCCGAGACTGAATTTCACCATCGTACGGCATCCTCCACACAGTCCAGATTTAGCACCGTCTGACTTCCATCTGTTCCCGATAATCAAAGACGGTCTGCGGGGATATCAATATGCTTCTGATGAAGACGTTGAGAGAACTCTGAGACTGTGGTTGCGGAAAAAGAGTGTCGACTTCTTCCGTGACGGCCTCAGAAAACTTGTTCACTGTTGGCAGATATGCATCCAATTGGCTGGTGATTATGTGGACAATTGAATGTTGGTAATTAAAGATCACATTCTTAGGATTATTTGTGCACTTGATGTATTAAAATATTTCCATCAAAGCACAGTTAACGAAAGAGGAGGCTTTACTTTTCATTCAACACTCGTAGATATACTCGGTGTAGCAAAAGAGCATAAATCACTTAATAGAGGCAAGGCCTCTAGTCCGGACGGTATGCCAGTCAGGTTCCTTTAAGAGTATGCTGATACAATAGCTCCTTATTTAGCAATTATATACAACCGCTCGCTCACAGAAAGATCCGTACCTAAGACTGGAAAATTGCTCACACCAATACCCGAAAAGGGAAGTACGAGAAATTAGCTGAATTACAGGACCATATCACTACAGTCGGTTGGCAGTAGGGTTTTGGAACATATTCTGGGTTCGAAAATTATGAATTACCTCGAAGGAAACGACTTATTGACGCATAGTCAGCACGGATTCAGAAAATATCGTTATTGTGAAACACAACTAACTCATTATACTCATGAAGTAAGGAGTGCTATCGACAGGGGATGTCAAACTGATTCCATTATTTAGATTTCCAGAAGGCTTTCGACACCGTTCCTCACAATCTTCTTCTAATCAAACTGCGAGCCAATGAAATATCGTCTCAGTTGAGCGATTCGATTCCTCCGGCGTTCCCCAAGGAAGTGTTCCTGATCTATATTAATGACATAGGAGACATTCTGAGTAGCCGTCATTAACTGTTTGCAGAAGATGTTGTCATTTACCGTCTTGTAAAGTCGTCAGATGACCAAAACTAACTACAAAATGATTTAGATAAGATATCCATATGGTGTTAAAAGTGGCAGTTGAACCTGAATAAAGAAAAGCATGAAGTTATTCACATGAGTATTAAAAGAAATCCGTTAAATTTCGATTACGCGATAAGTCACACAAATCTGAAGGCTGTAAATTCAACTAAATACTTAGAAATTACAATTACAAATATTCTAAATTGGAATGATCACATAGATAATGTTGTGGGCAGAGGAAACCAAAGACTGGCAGAACACTTAGAAGGTGCAACAGGTTTACTGAAGAGACTGTATACACCACGCTTCTACTCCATGTTCTGGACTATTGCTATGTGGTGTGGGATCCGCATCAGGTGGGACTGACGGATGACATCGAAAAAGTTCAAAGAAGGGTAGCTCATTTTATAGTATCGCGAAATAGAGGAGATGATGCCACAGACGTAATACGTGAATTGGAGTGCCAATCATTAAAACAAAGGCGTTTTTCGATGTGACGGGATCTTCTCATAACATTTAAATCACCAGTTTTCTCCTCCTATTGCGAAATCATTCTGTTGGCACCCACCTACATAGAGAGCAATGATCATCACTATAAAATAAGAGAAATCAGGGCCTGTACAGAAAAATTTAGGTGCTCTTTTTTCCCGCGCGCCGTTCGAGAGAGGAATGGTAGAGAGACAGCTTGAACCCTCTGTCAGGCACTTTACTGTGAATAGCAGAGCAATCACGTAGATGTTGATGTAACCACTCAGCTAAGCAGGCGGACATGCAAGAAGTAACTTTTCGGTTACAGAGTTGCCAAATTTATTTTCCATTGTTGCCAACATACAGTTATACTACCAGCAGCAAGAATACCAATCGATGGATTCCTTGAGCAGGCTCGGAAGTGACCACACTTGCATTTCAAAGACTCTGCTGCCAAGTGTTGGAATACAAAAAGTATAAGTCACTAAGTTTAATTCTTATCTTATTAACTAAGTTTGGGACTACTAAATAGTTACTAATGAAACTTGTTTATTTACATGTGAGTGTCTGTACTTAAATTGCTGAATGACTGAGAAGATGAAACTTCTACGTTATTTGATTCTGAAACAGCTGAGGAAAACTGAACGTACTGAGCCTACTTTCACTTTTCTTTATTTTTATCATGTCAACACTGACCCACAATATTCCGGCGTAACGCAGTCTGACTGCTAAAAAAAATTACAACCTGACTTCAAATAATTAATTCAAAACAAAGGCCCTGACTAAAAAGGAGTCCTACCAATAACCTATGCCATTCATCAAGCACTTACATCACAAAAATCTGCATTACGCGAACTACTCCAATACAGTGATCGTCAGTACTGCCAGCTAAATAAAAGATTCTAACTACTAACGCCACTAACTACTAATAGGCATGTGGTTATCAAATGAAAAATTTTGTTGCAAACCAAATAATGTATTTTTTACCTTAATAATGTGACATCCAGTTGAGACACGAATCTCCAAGTCGGATACTTCCAGGTCGTTAGCCTACGCTAACACTTCAGACCTCTTCCCTCCATCAATGCTAAATTCTCACATTTAACATCCATCACGGCTGTCTGTTCACCTCCAACTGCCCAACAGTACATCCATCAGTGCTGGCGACTAATTTCTAACTGCCCAACACTACTGGCGATTAACTTCCACCAACAAGTCCGACCAACCACAGAGTCTCTTACGAAGAAAGCGCAGTCAGAGATCCAATGGAAAGCGCTACACATCGCTGCCAACACAGAAGCAGCCCACCTACACTAATAATGCTCCGACACAATGGCTGAATACTAAATACAAAATATCAATAACTTCAACAATAAGTTTGGTCTCTCTGTCTTAGCTGTGCCCAATCTCCAGATGGGAGTCATTTTCGAACATTCCAATGGTTAGTCTGTGAACACTGAGTGTGCATGAAATCGATTAATTATTACAGTATCTGAATGTACACTATGTGATCAAAAGTATCCGGACACCTGGCTGAAAATGACTGACAAGTTCGTGGTGATCACCCCCCTCACTAACGTTGGAATTGAATATGGTGTGGGCTCACACTTAGCGTTGGTGACAGCTTACACTCTCGCAGACATACGTTCAGTCAGGTGCTGGAAGGTTTCTTGGGAAATGGCAGCCCATACTTCAAGGAGTGCTGCACTGAGGAGAGGTGTCGATGTCAGTCAGTGAGGCCTGGCACGAAGTCGGCTTTCCAAAACATCCCAAAGGGGTTCTATAGGGTTCATGTAAGTCCTCTGTGCAGGCCAGTCCGTTACAGGTTACAGGGATGTTACTGTCGTGTAACCACTCCGCCACAGGCTGTGCATTATGCTGAAAGACGCAATCGCCATTCCCGAATTGCTCTTCAACAGTGGGAACCAAGAAGTTGCTTAAAACATGAATGTTGGTCTGTGCTGCGATAGTGCCACCCAAAACCACATGGGGTGCAACCCCCCTTCGTGAAAAACACAACCACACCATAACGGCACAGACTCCAAATTTTACTGTTGGCGCTACACACGCTGGAAGATGTTCACCGGGCATTCGCCACACCCACACACCCCCATCGGATCACCACACTGTGTATTTTGATTCGTCACTTTAAACAACTTTTTTCCACTGTTACATCGTCCAATGTTTACGCTACTTACACCAAGCGAGGCGTCGTTTGGCATTTACCGGCTTGATGTGTGGCTTACGAGCATCCGCTCTACCTTGAAATCCAAGTTTTCTCATTTCCCGCCTAACTGTCAAAGTACTTCCAGTGGATCCTGATGTAGTTTGGAATTCCTGTGTGATAGTCTGGATAGATGTCTGCCTATTACACATTACGACCCTCTTCAACTGTCGGCGGTCTCTGCCAGTGAACAGACGGGAACGGCCTGTACGCTTTTGTGCTGTACGTGTCCCTTCACGTTTCCACTTCACTATCACATCGGACCTAGGGATGTTTAGGAGTGTGGAAATATCGCGTACAGACGTATGACACAAGTGATACCCAATCACCTGACCACGGCCGGCCACGGTGGCCGAGCGGTTCTAGGCGTTTCAGCCCGGAGCCGCGCGACTGCTACGGTCGCAGGTTCGAATTCTGCCTCGGGCATGGATGTGTGTGATGTCCTTAGGTTAGTTATGCTTAAGTAGTTCTAAGTTCTAGGGGACTGATGACATCAGCTGTTAAGTCCCATAGTGCTCAGAGCCACATGAATCTGACCACGTTTGAAATCCGCGAGTTACGTGGAGCGCCACATTCTGCTCCCTCACGATGTCTAATGACTACTGAGGTTGCTGATATGGAATACCTGGCAGCAGGTGGCAGCACAATGCACCTAATATGAAATACGTATGTTTTTGGGGGTGTCCGGATACTTTTCATCGCGTAATGTATTTTGCTGAAGAATGCTGTCATCGACACTGTCCCCAAAAAGTAGGAACAAAAATGAAAAGATAACAACACATCATTGTTTGTAAAACATGAACATCCACAGACTGACTACATAAGCTATGAATAAAATAATTTTTTACATCAAGAACTTCTATTATGCGCGGAAGCCATTTGCTACGACTGAATAATTGGGATCAAAAAGGAGCGGAAAAAATTGAACCAGCTAACATGAAGGAAGAAGCAGTTGTCACCAAAATGTCGAACGAGGAACATAGAATGCGGGATAATGTCTGAAGTAAGTTATGCATGAGCAAAACTGTTACTCAATCTATAGGTACTGACAAAACGACAAAAATCATCTACTTTTAGTGAATAGAATATAAAAACTTCTGGTACTTTGTCAGTAAAAACGAATAGGTACGTTGTAGAGCTTTTTAACTGCCAGTGCGCTTACAACAGAGAGAACCAAGTTTGGCGTTGTAGTAATCTTCTACTAATTCGCAATATGAGGGATCCCCTTGTCATGAAAACCATGCCCATTTCAGACAGATTGATCAACGTGAATCTTGAGTTGAATGCTAAGATTATCACTCAGAATATGTGTGCCCACGCTCCTACTTCCACCTCAAACGATGCAGAACTATGGCAGTTCTATGAAGATCTCATAAGAGCAGAAGGTTCAGAAACCACCACATTTTCCTTAATAGTTCGCGAATTGAATGCCGAGATAATAGTAAAGTACACAGAAAACCATCACTTCATTCAAAATTTGGGTTCAAATCAAATGGCTCTGAGTACTATGGGACTTAACTTCTGAGGTCATCAGTCCCCTTGAACTTAAAACTACTTAAACCTAACTAACCTAAGAACATCACACACATCCATGCCCGAGGCAGGATTCAAACCTGCGACCGTAGCGGTCGCGCGGTTTCAGAATGTAGCGCCTACAACCACTCGGCCACCCTGGCCGGCCAAAATTTGGGCTTTCAACGCGTAACCAGAGAGACACGGTACTGAATGAACACATTTTACAGGAAAAATCCAAAAGGATGTGGACCAGGAGAAGCCCTGATGGTATTGTTAAGAATGAAATAGACTGCATCCTTACATCTAATAAGCAAATATGATTGTACGTGTCAGCCATAAATCGCTTCAACACAGGTACCAGTCACAGGGTAGCTACAGCAGGATTAATGTGAACACAGCTCGACAGAAAACGTATGATGAAAAAGAAAATCCGACCTAAGATAAAGTAGCTTCTCAACACCACTTCAGATTCACTATCCGCTCGACAACATTATTCACCACCTTTCTTCTCCTTATCTCTTCATTGTCCAGCCTGTTGCTCAAACACACTCCAGGAACTGTTCTCTTCATTGTCCTTCACCATCCCCAGAGTTGATTTCCTTTGGTTGTTGTAGGTTTCATAGTTTCGAGCCCATATGTTGTTACTGGCAGAATATATGTGCCATAAACCCTCCTTTTTAAATCTGTACAGATAGTCCGTTTATGGAGAATGAAACCAAGTTTCCCGAATGTTCTAGAACATAACTTTACGCATTTATGGGCAAAGAAATGGAACTGTTAATATTTTAATCATTACAGGTAGGTGATTTCTGTCGTTCTTTCGATACTTGTACACTAAATGGCTGTTTTCCCTATGCATGAAGTATGCTAGACATCACCCTGCATTCTATGTTCCTTGTTCCACTGCTTATGTTTTTGTGTTATCTGTCTGAATTTGTCCACTCCTTTTTGAGCCTATTTTTTCGCTCATGGGATATGGTTTCTGTATTCACGTTTTGAAAACAATTACTGTTACTTTTACGTTAGTGTTCCTATGTCTTGGGGTAGTGTCAATGACAGAGTTCTAAAGAAAAAAATGATTTCAAGGTCTAAAATGTGGCCTACTCATAATATTTACAGTATAACTACTGGAAGGCCACAGAAACGTGAATAACGTCTGGGGCAAGAGTTTTTTTTTTTTTTTTGTTTTCAGTATGTTTAAGGTCTAAAAACATAAATAATTGTTGCAGTTATGTTTATTTTTTAATCGGTGTATCTGAGTGTTATTAGTAACTACGCTCTAGTTCCCGGACATAGTTACATAAGTTACAATAAAACTTAGTGACATACATTTTCAGTATTCCGATCCCGAGCAACTGTGTCTTTGAGACACAAACTGTTGTCACTTCAGCTCAAGGAACTCATCAGCTAGTATTCTTTCTAACTGAATCTTGGCAACAAAGCAGAATAAGTTTGGCAGCCTCTGTAACCAATAAGCTACTTCCCAGTTCGCAGAGCGTTGTCCTGCTAAATTCACTTGACTTTTCGTGACATTTCCATTGAATAATCAGAGTAATTTTCACTTAACGTGTGACACAGTGTTATCAACTAATGATTTCAAATCCAGAAAAGTCATTCCACATGGAAATTGCTACGAATTTCGTCTTTTAGATTGCGGTTTATCTGTTTTAACCACCACTGAGACAATAACGGAGAAACGAATACGGCAGCTCTTCACTAGCTGTGAGGTAAGGTGGTCACCTGTAAAGTGAAAATTTCTTTGGCTCGTGATTCCAGTTTCGCCACAGGCCTAACTTTTATCCTTTCTGTGACGGAGGTGCAAACAGCCAGATCGAAAACCAATTAGGGAACCTTAAAAATACTTATTCATCAATAGTTGTGTCACTACTTCTAGTACACATTAATGTAAGAGCAAAAAAAAAGAAATTGCGATGCTGGACAACTGATAATTCCTGTTTCCACTTTCACCAACATAATTGTCGCTAAATTGTCAATTTGGGCAACAATGCAGAATAAGTTTGGAAAATCTGTCAATGACAGCTTACTTTCTGATGGTATAGAAATATCCTGCCAAATTCACTTGATTTTCACTTAATGTGTGATATAACTTATCAGTTTATGTTTTTGAGGTCAGGAAAGTTTTTGCATCCAAAAATTGCAATTTCGACTTTATCATTGCGATTTATCTGTCCTAGCAGCCGCTGGGACAATAAGGGAAAAAATTTCCTGGATAGGTTGGTGTCTGTAACCAGCGAGTGCATTATAGTGTAGTAGCAACACGTTATACAGTTTTGTCAGTTGTGTTCCTTAGACTGTCTCATTGGTTGGCAACAGATATCAGATGCGATGAACATAGAGTTGGGGAGAATTTAGTTGTGAAAACATCTTTTCTGAGGTACCAAATGCTAAATAGTATTGTCTTTTGTTAGGACTCTGCCCTTAATTTCATCTTGAGAAGTTAACTTAAAGGCATGAAAACCCATCACCAGCCACAATATCGCATAGGAATGCTCAATGAGCAAACTGATGATGTGGAAGCAAAAATGTTGTGGTACCTCTCTATCTGATTTTTGTAGTTTTGGGTTATACAATGCAGTACACTCACATCCTATACCTGAAACTTACATACTGAATGGAAATCTCACACGACTGTTAGATGGTCGCAGTTTATCACATATGCCAGCTATCGAAACTTCCTGATTATGGAAAATCATTCATTTCCAGGACGATCTTTTTCCAAACAAGAAAGTCCTTTCCCATTGTATTTTGCACAAAAATACAGACCCCACAAGCAATACATATTTTTCAAGTCACTCGGCTGCTTTTATCCCCTATTAGACCCAGAAGGAAAAATATGTCCCAAATGTCTGACCTTTTTCTATTCCAACACTTAATTGAAAGATAAGGGTTAGAATTTCAAATATGATAATAATAACTGATCACATTAAGTGTGCACCTGTCTTTAGTAGTCTTGCTGGCTGAGGCTGGGAAATAGTATTCGGCCTGTGGATCCCAGTGGTGCACTGGTGATTGAGAAAACACTTTTTAGTTTCAACTACGATATTTCTTCGTTGTCAATGAGCAGTGAACATAGTCCAATCCGGCGCAGCAGTTGGCCCCCACCCAAGTGGGACGATACTCGTGTCGGCACCCTCTGGTGTTTACATCAGACCTGGGCAGTGAGCCGGTGACTTGTCAGTAGGCCACGTACTTGACGTTAGAAGTGCACACCATTTTTGTGCTATGTCTGCCTTCTCATGTCGAACGCCATTGGATAGGTGATTGAGGCATGGCATGTAACTTCTGCAGTGATGACGAATGACTGCTGTGCATGGGACATCACCCACTGGCTCGTGGTAGGAGTCCAACAATGTAGAAGGCAGGTCTGCCGCACTGTGTCACCTAGTCCCACAGGGTGGGATCAGTGCAAAAGGTGGCTGCCCTGATCTGGTCCTCAGTTCATGACAGCAGATGGCAATCCCCAGTCGTCTCATCGTGTCACTTAGCCCTGCTATTATAGCAATACTGCTGTGATCCAAATGACTCTATCTCAAAATCCAAAGATATTTATTCTGATATGGGGTGTATTTGTTGCACTATTGATCAGCTCCTCGTCACATAGCTAATAAAACAGTTCCAGCCCTGATGTGCTGGGACTGTCCTGCCTGCTCTGGGTATTACTACAGTGCGATGCATATTTTGCTGATCACAGCTAGCCCGTCTTGCAGCCGTTTTGCGTATGCGTTTGCTATAACCTACATGTAGCCACACTGCACTTACCAGTCAACGATAGCTAATGCAAGGCTATATGGCAGCTCCTTACTAATTTCACCTAAGATTTGGTAATGGCGCTACATTGCCCTCTAGATGGGAATGACCTGGCTCTTTGGGTCTTGATCAGCGCATTCACTGCTTTCTGTAATTATATCCATTGCACATCTGGGCTCATTAGATGGCTTTCTCAATGCTTCTAACTTTCTGTAAGTCTAGCAATTTTATTTTTTACAACAATGTTTTCAGCCTCACACTTTGGGAATCAAGTCCACTAGGTACAAGGTACCCATAGATCAGGTTACTGAACAGCTCTGCATTTCAAGTAAATAAGTGCTATGCAAAGCAAAGTTAGAGTCAATGTGGCGCTAGAAATCGCGACATGTTTACTTGTCGTCTACCATCGCAATATGTATAACGTGCTGCATTAATTGCTCCACAGGGACCCATCTCTCCTGTGTGGCTGTCATCTGACTAAAGAAAATTAACTACCTTTCCATCTCATGTGTCTTTTTAGAAGTTCAGGTTTTGCTGAGGAAACATTTCCAAGGCTTCGTTTGGCCAATAAAGCTATCGTCGTATTATGTTTAATGAGTAACACCTGTCCTTGCAGCTGGTAAATGGTTCCATTAACTAACAACCTACTGCCTCTTAGCTCCATACGTCCCTCTCACATGGTCTTCCTTTGTTCATAACGATTTACGATTACTACTGCATCATCATACACCGACTATGCCAAATGTAGACCCGCTAGCTGAAAGCATGTCTTCGGTTCCATCATCCCCTCTCAGCATGGCTTACCATTCCCCTTTCCCCTGAAAAATTGCATGGCACATGTGTCTTCTCCCGTGTGGATTACGTGAATAGGGCATATGGTGAAGACCCCATTTTGACATTGCTGTAGTTCTTCTTCTCTTAGTACCACATGATTGTAGTAACTCAGATTTTTACAGTTAGGCTCCTCCTCTATTAACTGTAGTTCCGATGGTACATCATTGCACACCTTTCTAAGTCCCTTCAGATATTGTTCGGATGACTATAGGACAGGACTCAGTTCTCAAGAAGTGCCTGATGAATGGCTTCCTGTAAACTTGTGAACTATACTCTTGCGTCCCAGACAGCATCCCTTAGTAACTGAAAAAGGCTTGTTAGCGTTAGTCTCACATCCAGTATTTTCATTCGTTTTTGGATAGCCTCTAAATCCTGGTTTAGAGCGCTAGCTGATGCTCAGGTATAATGTGTTGCTTCCACGGTCAGCTGTCGAAGCGTGAGTGTTGTTCAGCATGCCGCACACCGAACTAGCCTTCCTTGCAGAATGTCGCTCCACAGCCACTCTATTCCCTTCAGTAATCCTCTTGCGCCTTCAGCTGACCTATGCAACTCACGTCATTTGCATTCGTTGTCCTACATATAGCCTTGAGTATATTTTCTCCAGCATCTTTCCATCCTCTTTTTCTTCTCCGCACTTCTAGTGCCAACACCGCATTACTTCTCGCATTTATTCCCTCAGTCGCCCATAAGCTATGTGTAAGTTCTTTTGAACATCTAACACCTGCCTAAGTACTCCATTACTACTCGGTAACTTTCGTAAGCATGAGACTACCTCTTCCTATTTCCTTAGACTGAGGTAACAAAAGCCATGGTATCACGGAATGCGCATATACAGATGGCGGTAAAATTGCGTACACAAAATATTGAAGGGCAGCGCATTGGCGGAGCTGTCATTTGTACTCAGGTGATTCATGTGAAATGATTTCTGACGTGGTTACGGACGAATGAATGGAATTAAGAGACTTTGAACGCGGAATGATAGGTCGAGCTAGACGCATTGGACATTCCATTCTGGTAATCGTTATGGAATTCAACATTCCGAGAGACACACTGTCAAGACTGTGCCGACAATACCACATTTCTGGTATAATCTCTGTCCAGAGACAACACAGTGGCCGACGACCTTCACTTTACAACCGAGAGCAGCGACGTTTGCTTACATTTTACAGTGCTAACAGACAAACTTCACAGCGGGAACTAACCGCAAAACTCAGTGTGGGACGTACGACAAACTTATCTATTAGGACATTATGGCTAAATTTGACGTTAATCGGCTAAGGAAACGGACGACCGACGCGAGGACCTTTGCTAACTGCACGACATCGCATGCAGCGCCTCTCTTGGGCTCGTGATCGTATCTGTGGAACGTTAGACGTCCGGAAAATCGTGACCTGGTCAGAGGAGTCCCGATTTCAGTTGGTAAGAATTGATGGTAGGGTTCGAGTACGACGCACAAAGCACGAAACCATGGACCCAGTTTGTCAACAACGCTCTGTGCAAGCTGATGGTAGCTCCATAGTGCTGTTGTCTGTGTCTTCATGTAATGGACTGGATCCTCTGGTCCAAATGAACCAATTATTGACTGACAATGATTATTTTGAGCTACTTGGAGACCATTTGCTGCCATTCAAGGACGTCATGGATTTTTATGGATGACAATGCGCCATGTCACTTGGCCACAGTTGTATGTGACGGGGTTGAAGAACATTCTGGATAGTTCGAGCAAATGGTTTGGTTACCCACATCACCCAACGTGAATCCCATCGAACATTTATGAGACATAAC
Source organism: Schistocerca cancellata (assembly GCF_023864275.1). NCBI lineage: Eukaryota > Metazoa > Arthropoda > Insecta > Orthoptera > Acrididae > Schistocerca > Schistocerca cancellata. The sequence goes on from NC_064629.1 coordinate 910,824,833, forward strand.
CGAGAGGCCAATTCATGCACAAATCCTGCACTGGCAACAGTTACGAAATTCGGGACGGCTACAGAGGCAGCATGGCTGCATCTTTCGCAGGGAACTTCCAATGACTTGATGAGCCCATGCCACATGGAGCTGCTGCGCCACTCCAGACAAAAGGAGATCCGACACGATATTAGGAGGTACCCCATGAGATCTGTCAGTTCGCTGTATTTCGGTTCGCAATTCTTATACATTAAATATCAAACATTACGTGCACCTGTGACTATATAATACCATATCCGACTGTCTTGAACAAAAATGTCCTTCTAGGTGATGATCTCCCAGCGCCCATACTCTTCCCCAGGCGAAGAGCTACAGCAACTCTTCAAGACTAGCATCCGCCCTTCTTCGCCCTCATCGAAAGGGAACCTAAGGACACGGACAATCGCCATCCCCTCCCCCCCTCCCCAGGAGCTTGTTGTCTCCTGGCATCATTTCTTACAAAATAACGAAAGATAATCCTTACACTGACACACACGTTATCCTGTCCAACGCTAATTAGGTAACCCACACAAAAAATCCCGAGAAACACAATAAAACATAGCAAAATACATCGACTGCCTTCTTGCTCTTATTGAATACGGTATACGAGTTGTCTCTTAATTATCCTCCTTTTTTTTTTCTTTGGGTCAACTGATACGTCTCCTGTTATCGATTGTAGCACGCCCTTGAACAGTCGTAGGCTTCCGAAATAGATTATGGTTGACCTTGTTGGTAATTGTAGCTACACCGAATGGGGTAGCTGTGCAGTCTAAGGCACCTTGCCACGGTTCGCGCAGCTCCCCCCTGTCGGAGGTTCGAGTCCTCCCTCAGGTACAGGTTTGTATGTTGTCCTTAGCCTAGATAAGATTAAGTTGTATGTAGGCCTTGGTACGGGCGTCCTCAGCAGTTTGGTACCATAGGAACTTACCACCACCTATTGTAGCTGGTATTGTGTCACGAACTACTTTGTTTTTCCTTTCGCAGCATACGTACTCTACAGCATATCCTTGTACAGAGATAACGTTCTCGAGCGCTTCACAGCTTCCTCTGCTTCTCCGACACCTTGGTTTTCGCTTTTTGACCCTCTTCAAATCTTCTCTCGCCATTCTTGCCAGCTCACTGGCACTCTCTTCGTACCTCCTCCCTTTCAACGCAATCAGATCGAATGGTGACGGCATCTTCTTCCCATACACCTCCTCGAATGACGAAAAACATGTTCTGGTGCGCACTTTCGAATTATGCACACTCACCACAAAAGATACCCACATGACTCATACCTATGGTGGGAATTGACGTAACAGCTAAGCATCCCCCTCATCCAGAATGAGAGTGCTCGTTCTGCAAGGTTCGCAGGAGAGCTTCTGTAAAGTTTGGAAGGTAGGAGACGAGGTACTGGCAGAAGTAAAGCTGTGAGTGCCGGGCGTGAGTCGTGCTTCGGTAGCTCAGATGGTAGAGCACTTGCCCGCGAAAGGCAAAGGTCCCGAGTTCGAGTCTCGGTCGGGCACACAGTTTTAATCTGCCAGGAAGTTTCATCCCCCTCATCATTCAGTGAACTTGTTCCATCCTTCTGTTTGACTGATGATGAAATGGATTAGTCCATAATTTTTTTCACTCTCATCAACCGACGTAACTCCTTGACCAGATTTGGCATGAAGTTGTTCCCTTGTTCCGTTATTATTGTCTCTGACACCCAAAACTTTACACTCATCTATTCACCAATGACTGTTTCGACTATGACTGCCTGCTCGTTCGGCATCGACACCATCCAATATAACGGGAAAAATGTTCTCTTATAGGCAGCACAAAACGAGTCCCTGCAGGAGATCCGTTGAAGTGTCCTAACTCATTCACCCCAATAATCCGCAAGGGTTCTGTAGCTTTTAGTAATCTCTACAAAAACACATATTTCCGACCCAAATCCACAAGTTGTGCACACTTCACACAATTCTTGACGTACTGATGAACATCATTTTTCGTTCCTTTTCAACAGTACCTCTCCAACACCTTCCAATTCATTGCTCTGCACCCTTCACGATCAGCCAATACGTGATCATGCATCTCTTTACTCAACTCTTCCCTTAGCTTCGCTGGTACTACCAGTTATTATCCCAGCCTTATATCGTTACATAAAAACCTTCCACATATCCTAAACTACTGCAGCGTACTGCATTGCTTACATTCTCCATCAGCACTGTGTGTTGCTTGTCACTTATACAGGGTGTTACAAAAAGGTACGGCCAAACTTTCAGGAAACATTCCTCATACACAAAGAAAGAAAATATGTTACTTGGACATGTGTCCGGAAACGCTTACTTTCCATGTTAGAGCTCATTTTATTACTTCTCTTCAAATCACATTAATCATGGAATGGAAACACACAGCAACAGAACATTTGCACTGAAATGAGGATTGACACATTGTTGCATGAACCATTCGCTGAAGTGTACCCGTGGAGGCCAATCGGCTGCTGATAGTGCGTGCACACGCTGTACATGGTACGGAAACAACTGGTTCTCCCGTAGCACTCTCCATACAGTGACGTTGTCAACGTTACCTTGTACAGCAGCAACTTCTCTGACGCTGACATTAGGGATACCGCCAACTGCACGAAGAATTGCCTCGTCCATTACAGGTGTCCTCGTCGTTCTAGGTCTTCCCCAGTCGCGAGTTATAGGCTGGAATGTTCCGTGCTCCCTAAGACGCCGATAAATTGCTTCGAACGTCTTCCTGTTGGGACACCTTCGTTCTGGAAATCTGTCTCGATGCAAACGTACCGCGCCACGGCTATTGCCCCGTGCTAATCCATACATCAAATGGGCATCTGCCAACACCGCATTTGTAAACATTGCACTGACTGCAAAACCACGTTCGTGATGAACAATAACCTGATGATGGTACGTACTGATGTGCTTAATGCTAGCTAGTACTGTAGAGCAATGAGTCGCATGTCAACACAAGCACCGAAGTCAACATTACCTTCCTTCAATTGGGCCAACTGGCGGTGAATCGAGGAAGTACAGTACATACTGACGAAACTAAAATGAGCTCTAACATGGAAATTAAGCGTTTCCGGACACATGTCCACATAACATCTTTTCTTTATTTGTGTGTGAGGAATGTTTCCTGAAAGTTTGGCCGTACCTTTTTATAACACCCTGGTGCTTGTATCATCACCACGTGCTGGCTTAGAGCGTCTGCATTTCAATTTTTCTTCTCCTGTTGGTGAGTTACTTCGTACTCACTTTCAATGAATTATAACGCCGATCTCGTCAGTGTACTGGATGAGTCCTACAAACCTAGTAAACACCTCAAATCAGCAAATTCAGTCCCTATATTAAACTTATCTTGTAAACGTAATGCTGGAAGCATCTCCCTCTGTGAAGTAGAATAATTTCTCTCGGTTCTTTTCAATTGTCTCGACGCAAACACAGTAGGGTATTCTTCTCCATTGAACTCCTGGCTCAAGGCAAACTCCCCCAGAGCATGGTTCCTTGCTTCACATGACACTACAAATTCCTAATGGGAATCCGGGAACACCAACACCGGACTCAACACCAATATTTCATTTAGCTCATCAAATGCTTTCTAAGAATACTCAGACTTCACAGATTTGATACCCTTTCTCTGCGATTGCGTAAGAGATCACACTGTACCTGTGAAATCTCTCATAGTTGTCCTATAATAATCTGCAAGATCCATGAAAGAATCAGTTCTTTGCTTGTCCCTGGTGCTGTAAAGTCTTGCACAGCCTATATCAATCCTGGACTGGTTCTCGCACCATACTTATCTACCAAACGTCCCAAGTAATTAACTTTTTCCAAAACATAATGTGACTTCCTGGTAGTCAGTGTTAAATACGCAATCTGTAATCACATGAATACTTCTCTCAGTCGCTGTCTATGCTCTTACATACACTCCTGGAAGTGGAAAAAAGAACACATTGACACCGGTGTGTCAGACCCACCATACTTGCTCCGGACACTGCGAGAGGGCAGTACAAGCAATGATCACACGCACGACACAGCGGACACACCAGGAACCGCGGTGTTGGCCGTCGAATGGCGCTAGCTGCGCAGCATTTGTGCACCGCCGCCGTCAGTGTCAGCCAGTTTGCCGTGGCATACGGAGCTCCATCGCAGTCTTTAACACTGGTAGCATGCCGCGACAGCGTGGACGTGAACCGTATGTGCAGTTGATGGACTTTGAGCGAGGGCGTATAGTGGGCATGCGGGGGGCCGGGTGGACGTACCGCCGAATTGCTCAACACGTGGGGCGTGAGGTCTCCACAGTACATCGATGTTGTCGCCAGTGGTCGGCGGAAGGTGCACGTGCCCGTCGACCTGGGACCGGACCGCAGCGACGCACGGATGCACGCCAAGACCGTAGGATCCTACGCAGTGCCGTAGGGGACCGCACCGCCACTTCCCAGCAAATTAGGGACACTGTTGCTCCTGGGGTATCGGCGAGAACCATTCGCAACCGTCTCCATGAAGCTGGGCTACGGTCCCGCACACCGTTAGGCCGTCTTCCGCTCACGCCCCAACATCGTGCAGCCCGCCTCCAGTGGTGTCGCGACAGGCGTGAATGGAGTGACGAATGGAGACGTGTCGTCTTCAGCGATGAGAGTCGCTTCTGCCTTGGTGCCAATGATGGTCGTATGCGTGTTTGGCGCCGTGCAGGTGAGCGCCACAATCAGGACTGCATACGACCGAGGCACACAGGGCCAACACCCGGCATCATGGTGTGGGGAGCGATCTCCTACACTGGCCGTACACCACTGGTGATCGTCGAGGGGACACTGAATAGTGCACGGTACATCCAAACCGTCATCGAACCCATCGTTCTACCATTCCTAGACCGGCAAGGGAACTTGCTGTTCCAACAGGACAATGCACGTCCGCATGTATCCCGTGCCACCCAACGTGCTCTAGAAGGTGTAAGTCAACTACCCTGGCCAGCAAGATCTCCGGATCTGTCCCCCATTGAGCATGTTTGGGACTGGATGAAGCGTCGTCTCACGCGGTCTGCACGTCCAGCACGAACGCTGGTCCAACTGAGGCGCCAGGTGGAAATGGCATGGCAAGCCGTTCCACAGGACTACATCCAGCATCTCTACGATCGTCTCCATGGGAGAATAGCAGCCTGCATTGCTGCGAAAGGTGGATATACACTGTACTAGTGCCGACATTGTGCATGCTCTGTTTCCTGTGTCTATGTGCCTGTGGTTCTGTCAGTGTGATCATGTGATGTATCTGACCCCAGGAATGTGTCAATAAAGTTTCCCCTTGCTGGGACAATGAATTCACGGTGTTCTTATTTCAATTTCCAGGAGTGTATATGTCGGAAAAACAATTACATCATTCAAAAACACTAATCACTGATGAGGCATTAATCCTTTCAACACGCTGTTTAAGAAGCAGAGACAAATTGGTCGTGCCTTCTTTAAACTAAATAGCATTAATCTACACCGATTATTTCGCCGAGGCAACGGAAATGCTGTCTTCAGTCTGTCGTGTGGAATCACCTCCAACTGTTTGTTCCCACTCCTCAAATCAATCGTCCAGAAATACCGGCTGTGGTCAAGATAATATATTTCTTCCTTGATGTTGGGAAATGGGTAAGTATCTGTGGTCATGTTACTGTTAAAAAGGCGATGGTAGCAGCAAAATCGATACTTCTCTGAAAATTTCGTATACTTTTTGGGTACGATTACAATTCCTGCTACCCACTGGCTACTGCTTACTTCTGTTAACGCAATGGCTAACTGCTGATTGATAAATGCTTCTAAAATCTGCCGCAGGTACCATGGTATTGTGTATGACCTCTAGTACAGTGGCACTTCCTTCCCCGTAATAATCCTGTGCTGCGTCATGAGCGTCGCAAGCAGTGCACCCCCAGAAAACAAGAAATCTTAACACTCCAACAACATTTATTTCCATATGCTTTCCCTCTGTTCCTCTCAGATGCTTAACCTTCTCACACAATGCAGTCTTTGTGGCATACTGTGCTTGTTCGTAGCTGACACCTTCTATGCAATAGGGTTCCTCTTCACAAATATCTAATGGTAACACTAACAACGTAGCCTCCTCGCTGTCAAAATTATCCATTACTTTGCCTCCAACTTTTCCTGTATGTGTACAACACTTCGACTAACTAAACAACATGCTGCATCCAGCAAATCACTACTCTCCGGCGGTTCCTCTACACACAACATACCAACTTGTAAGTCAGGCTCCACGCTCACTCACAGACACACAATCATTGGGATTTAAGCATTTCAGTTATTTGTCTCTGTTTAATTGAACTGGCTACTGCCATGGACACACTTTCCAACAGATCAACATTGAAAACCACCTCACGTAATTAGAATGTCTTCCCACTGAATACCACCACACGCCGTCAAAGGTTAGTTAACCTTAGGATCATGCAGTATCTCTCACTTACTTGAGACACCAATTCTGAACACCGCTTAAAGTAGGTTATCTCCAACTGAAAATTCACCATTACAGACTCGGGTTGTCATATATCGTCATCTCCCACTCCATGCCAACTACAATATCATGCGTTTCATTGCTTCTTACCAAATAAATCTTTAAAGATCACTGGAACATGCACCCCTGTGTAAATAGAAACTTCTATCTTCTCCTACCTACTATACTCCATACGGCACATTCAGCGCCAGCATTCGTGTTCTCGGCATTTTTTTTCTCTGGGAATGCCTTTCGGCGGATCTGGGATTCCTTTATGAGTTTAACTTGTGTTTTTTAGGACCTAGCCTACGGCTATTGTTATTTCCATAACACTGCGATGATTCGCACCACCCCTATTTCTTTGTGGCTCGTAACACTGCCTCAGCACATGTATCCCTCACCCCTGTTGCAACATCACTTCCATCTGATTCCAACACCCTCCTCCCTGCTGCATGGAGATCCATAGCACTCTACTACAAATTTCTGGTGCCAAACCGCTCAGGCATGCATCGAGTGCTGTTTGCACGGCTTCATTGCCTCATGACCCTGCTTTAATTTTTATTTACACACATTCATTTTTCAAATTCCGTCTAAAATCCTCTATGTTCTCATTAGACCACTTAGCATTAACACATAGCTGCTCAACAGAAAACCCCGCACTATTTTGCTTCTTGTACATTTGCAATAACTCTTGTTACAGCTATTCAAAGTTCTTGGCGTTATATAGCGCTTCTGTACGTCATACAAAGGACCTTGATTCTCCTGAAAAGAACAGTCTCGTTATTGCAATAACTGCATATCCGGCCAACAATCTATCTCAGGAGATGACAAGAAATCCCCCACAAATAATAACCCATCCTGGGATGTCCTACTGGGAAGGGGCGTAGGAGTGTTCACAACAGCTGGATCTATTTACAGCTCTTAATCGTGCTACTTTATTAACTAACGACTGCACAGCCTACGGACCTGTGACACTGAATCCACCATTGCACAACCTATACCCATATTTCATAAACCCAATAAAAATATCAAAATAACAACCCTTAGTCGACATCACTATTATACTAATTATTCCTTATGTCTCATCATGAGCTGCTTGTCCTCCCAGTCTTGTCCCATCATCCCAGTGTATGGCCAAAACGATAACATGTAAAACAGACATTTGTCAAAGACTCGCTACAAGGAGCAGGATGCCCAAGGAAACTACATTTTGCACATCAAACTGGTTCTAACCACTGAACCTTGCTGTTGACAATGAATTGAGAAACATCCACTGGTTGTTCTAACCTCACAAAAATAGCTTTGAAGTAGCAATGACCCTCATTTCTCAACCCCGTATCAGTCACAAAACACAAACAACAGTTTCACTCAGTCCACTCAGTCTGGTGCTACACCTATATTTAGCCGTTTTGATCCAACAGCAGCCAAATTATAACTAGTGGTAAACAGTAATACACTGGGACCGCATATCTGCAGTGTGATCAGTAGTGTTGATGTGGACTCTGGAAAATCGAACAGCTGTGGGTCCTGCTAGAATTTATTGGGTAGTCTGTTTGTGTGTTGTGCGGGCTTTCGAAAATAACTATGCACCCTCCGACTCACAGTTTCAGTATTAAAAGTTTTGGCTGGTTTCGTTGTCTAGGAGCTGGAATTCGTAGTTGCGCATTACAAGCCAAATACTGCTGAGTCTACAGTATACGATAAGAATACACACGGTGAATCGAATGGTCGATGGTTCCTATCACTCGGCAATTGTGAATTATGAATGTAACATATAAATTTAGAAATGAAAGATTGCAATTAAATAAAATCTGCAAGTACTATCTTAACGACTTTAGATGATGAGTACGACAGCAGAAGTTCTTTTGAGAATGCAGTATATTTCTGCTAAACACTTATTGGTGTCGATGGCCCAGCAATTAAATAAAATATTAGTTGAATAACAGGGAAACAATAGATTCCAACTGCACGTAATTAGCTATGAACAACAACATAGCTCGAAAGATATTCACAATTAAACGCACACTACGTCTTCACCGTAGAAGCCACGGAAACCACACAAGAGCACAAGTCGGCACTCGGAATTATTTCTATCTTCCGCGACCATCCGCACGTTGCTCCACTGTCCAGGTCTTTCCCGCGACTCCGCGTCGCGTCCAGCACTCACTCCAGTGTCCTATGCGACTGTCGCCAGCGCCGCACTGTTCCGAACTACTCCGTGTCCTCTCCGGAAACCATGCTCCTCCCAAACCTCCATACGTCTCTCTTAGCAACGATCGCTGTGATTGGCTAGAGCGCTCCCTCCATGTCTCCATGCCAACGTATTCTCACAACCATAATGAAACATATTCGAAGTAATGGAGTTACATTTAAATAACTTTAAATTAAATAAGTAGTCCTACGGCTGGACCATAAGTACACTAACACACATTATTAGATACATAAACAAATTAAATAAACATATATCAAAGGAATAGCAACAAAAGGTAAACCAGTAGCCTAATGTCTCTGTGCTTTCTAAACCACAGTATATATTTTACCAATTGCTTCATGGATAGTATACATCAGATATAAACAAAGACATAGATGAATAAATGTATTTATGAGGATGCTGCTATCGTTTTTCGTGTAACTGTGGAGTACTTATTGCCTCACGCGATCCATAGTAATCGGCCACTTTGACCTCCAACAATTCCTGTACTACTCAAGTTACATGCCTGCAATTTATACCAATTTAGGTTTACACTAATATCTTTCTAAAGACACGTAGATCGATGAAATGAGATGAAGCGTTTATATTTTGGAAATTCGTTGCTGGGTGTTACTTGTGTAATTTACATTCATATACTGAAGTTTAAGCTAATAAATATATTGAAAATCTGATTACACCATCAGAATCGTCGTGCAAATAATAGTAATGTACATGTTTCCTGTTGAGGTATCATGTTTCATCTGGCTACTATTAATTTCTATACTAACTTTGAAATGTTAGCCATGATAGTTTCACAAAGTCCTCCATCTTTGGCACTCCCGGCGTGTCTCTTTCACCGACACAGCGTCACTATGGAATTACCAGCCACGCGGCCAATGGACCACCTGGTGTGGCCGTTGTGCAGTTGCTAACGAGCCGTGGCTTGCCCAGCGGCCTGAACGGTGGCTGCCATCTCTGGACTTAGAATATTTCCAGAGCGCCGCAACTCGTCCGTTACCTCACACACCCCCACTTATTAACATTCTGGCTTGCCAGACTGTTCAGAAGTAGCACCGTTTAGTTCACACTAGTACATATAAACAAATTACAAACAACAGAATTAAACGATTAAAACGCCAGGCCAATAGTGTTTACTAAATTTTTGTAGTGGTGTGGGAGCAGCATGAATTTTAAAATAAACTTAAACTAACAAAAATTATGAACGAAACGGCATATTAAATAAATGACTGCATGTAATATATTTTTTTGGGACAAGAGATAAAATTTTTAAAGGCACTTTCACTTATGTGCTATTTTGTAAGCACTTCTTGTGCCACTCACTCAGCACTAAGGCGCCTCCTTGCACAATTTTTTTCTGTCGCACTACACACGCTCACACGGTACGAATTATTGATCAACTCACACCAGTCTTTTGACCAAGTGCCTCGCAGAAATCTTGTCTGCCTCTGAATTCCGAGCTCCACCGTTTATGGTGACAAATCTGTCTACAACAAACACCAAAGTAGAAACCCGTCAACAAACCACTTCCCAAAACCAACCAGCATCCTCGCTAAAGATTCCCTCCAGCGGAAACGATACTAATCACAGTAACATCAAATTTCTACAATTTATATTTAACTGACATTAATAAATCCTTCCTACCTCCATGCATCAAAAAATGTATGCACTCACAATTACAATTACAATTTTAATACCCTTCAAATCTGACCACCAAATTCTTTTCCACACTCATATACAAAGCAAAAAATCAATACATATTTTTACTTAAATCCACGAGGTCACTGACCTCCATGCATCCCCAGTTGATAAAGTTCCCCCTTTAGCACATGTAGAGTTACTAATGAAACCCCAAGTAAAACATACAATTATGCCTCCGAAATTACTACCACTAATTAAAAACTAGAACAGCTTTTCACTTCTGCCCTTTCTCTATATGCCATTAGCAGTTTTAAACTTCTCTCGTTTCTACATATGCGGTAGCAATGACCGTGACGTTCTACCGTACCAACGCCAATCGGTCTCACTAGAATCACACTCCTGCTTCACACAAACTATCCCCATCCACACTATTCCATTCAGCCCTCTTTAAATTTTGCCGATTCATTACCCCCAGCATGCACAGCTTTACTATTTTTCCCCTCCAAAATATCGACACTTGCGGCTTCAACAAAACCACACATCAATTCACTGTTAAACACTTTATCTTCCTGAAATAATACATCGATGCCTAAGCCATCATCACCATAAAAATTCATCTCAGAAACCTTATCTGCTGATACACCATTTAAATCACTACATAAATTCACCTGAGAAACCTTACTTTCCCCCGTCGACAAATTAACTTTATGTGAATCGTACACAACTTTAACCTCCGCTGCTACATTACACAAATTGCTGCTACGTTGTCGTACCATTTTGGGGCCTCCAGACTTGCTACATTCCGCTGTGATCGGACAAAAATCAGCACACACTGCCATTTCTAGACACGTTCCATCCAGATTAACCCTCGATCCTACTTTACATACACATTCAGACTCTGACAAAAGTTTTAGATACATGCATTCATCAATAAGTTTCGTTTCGCCTTCATTTGTGACTAGAAACGGGTAAATTGCTTCCTCCGAAGTATCAATGCCAGTAGCTTTTATATCATTACATAAATTACCATTACTGTGTTTGTTTAAACCGAAATTAGCAACATTTTTAACTTCCACTGCTGGAGAGACCAATGCTAAGCCTCCCTTAGTAACATTGACACTTTCCCCCGAAGCACAATCATCCTCACTTGCAGATGGCGAGACCAAAGCTACGCCGCCTTCTCTAACGTCGACACTTTTCGCCGACTCACAAACACTTGTTACTACAACACCTTCCTTACTGCAATGGCTACTGTTTGCTAATACCTCTTTAGAACTCTCCACACAATTTGCTTTCACAAAATTCATCTCCTCTTTATCTTCTTTTTGAACCACTGAATCTTTCCATTTATCACCATTCACACACTCATTCATTACACATCCATAACTTACATCATTCCCCGCTAATTTATTCCCATTAATTTTAATTAAATCTCTCACAGATCTATGCTTCCGCCGTTCGCGCCTGCTTTTATAGAAAGAGCCACCTACAAAGCCTTCCTCTTTAGCACACTCCATATTACATAACTGTTGCCTTTCTCCAAACCTATCAACAATTCTACCAATATCTACAGATCTTTACATCGCCTGTTCAGATCACCATCCCCGGACCTGAGATGTGGCGAACATCAGTTTCCTGACCGGTTGTTACGCGATTGCCCTTCACGGGAATTTCTGCCATCAAATCTGTGTTCTTTACTCGGATTCTGTTCACGGAACTTATCACTCCTGTTCGTTCTCCGACCATTCTGCTCATTCCAGCTACTATCTCTCTGAGAATGCCTTTGACTTCTCTCACGGTTATTATTTTGGTGGTGATTATTTGGATTCCCATTATCAACAAATTCTAGAAGTTCGTCCATGGAATCACATGGACTATGGACAAGATCCCACTGCAAATCTTCGGGTAATCGCCATTTTAAGGTAGTGACTTCCGTTAAAACTCCGAACGGATTTTTCACATGCATAAGTTTGCCATGTTCGCGCTTGCAAAAATCTCTCATCGTCCCATTACCATACCTGTAACGCCGCCCGTTGAAGAATTCATTTTGGATTCACGTCTGTTTGGCCTCGCTCCAAAATTAGCTCAAAAAACATTTCTTGAACGCTTCGTACAGCTCGCACGAACTACATTTAACATTTGCCCAAGACTGTGGGTCTCCCTCCAAATGCCGTTTAACGTATTTTATTTTCGCTTCGTCCGACATGCCGTGAACAAAAGCGCCCTACATGCAGCCAAGAAATTTACTGGGTGATATCTTCCGTCATCTGTGTAACATTTCACAGATCCGGTATTTGCCCAAGGGATATTTCTAACCACCGTGGCCTGTTGGGAGGGTGACGAATTTAAATCGCTGTTTATCTGTTGCATTTGTTTTTTAAATTAATTTACACTAGCGATACAGGACTCTATTTTATCTTTAATTTTTCTCACTTCTTCCTCCCCTTCGCCTACACAATTCGCAGTGTCACTAATTGCTAAATTTATATCGCTTTTATAAGGATCTTGCACCTTTATACAGTCGTTTACCTTGTCTCCAAGTTCTGTCTGTATCTTATCGACTTTTTTCACAAGATCTTTTTCCACTGTTTCGATTTTAGATTTTACTATTACAACTTAGTTTGTAATTTTCCCCATATCCACTCGGACACATTTCAATTGATCATCAATTGCTGTTTCATGGATACCCATAATTTATTCAACTTCATCTTTCACAGCGGAACCTATTTCAGTTTGCATTGAACCTATATCAGTCCGATTTGTATCCGTAACTGTTTGCAATGTTCCCATACCTGTTCGTAATGTACCCATATCTGTTCAAACTGCACTGATATTATTTGCCATTACTTGGATCATTTGCATTAGCTGAGAAATCATATTTCCGCCACATTTATTCCCTTTGCCTAAATTCCTACTAGTTACACTTTCGCGCTCTGATTTCGGACTAACCGGGTCACTTCCGTTTTCAGAATTACACATACTAGGTGACTATTTTATATTCATGAGATCTATAAGTGGAGCTTCAACTTCAGAGTCACACATGGTCTCACTATTTGCACAGGCACTTATCTGATCTGAGATGGTTCCCTCTGCCATGGTGATGCCGTCGGTTGTAGTGGAAGTCGACACTGAAGACTGCCCTGGAGTACTCGAAGACGCTGCCGTCTTACTGCTGTTGAACTGTGTCTGCCACTGGAGAAGTAACTGTAGAGGCTGCCGGTGGCCGCGTTTTCCAACCGTCTCCTATACCGCTGTCCGTTAAACGCGCTAACTGCTACTGGACCCTGCACTCAACTTATTTAGACTCTGAGCCCTCGCGCAAATTACCTTTAACGTGATAGATTAGGACCCCCATGGATAGCATGTATTAGTTGTGAAAGTTACTGCATAATTTCACTATCTCCAGAGACGTACTTGCGAAAAAAACCGATCTCACACTGTGTTTTGTGAGAGGTTCACTCTACAGAAATCTCTCCTGGTTTTACAACGGTTATCTTACACTTCTCATGGTACGTTGGATAACAGAGAGCAAAGGAATTACCACTTTGCAGGGCACAATCACGGACGAGCCCCCAATTGCGGGCTTTCGAAAATAACTACGCACCCTCCGACGCAGAGTTACAGCATTAAACGTTTTGGGTGGTTTCGTTGTCTAGGGGCTGGGAAACGTAGTTGCCGTATTACAGGACAAATACTACTGAGTCTACAGTATATGATGAGAATACACACATAAATCGAATGTTCGAAGGTTTCTATCACTCGTCAGATGTAAATTATGAATGTAATATATAAATTTACAAATGAAAGATTGCGATTCACAAAAATCTGCAGGTACTATCTAAACGACTTTAAATGATGCGTACGATAGTAGAAGTTCTTTTGAGAATGCAGTATATTTCTGCTAAACACTTACTGGTGTCGATGGTCCAGCAATTAAATAAAATATAAGCTGATAACAGGGAAACAATAGATTCATACTGCACGTACTTGTCTATTAACAACAACATACCTCTATAGATATTCACATCTAAACGCACACTACGTCTTCACTGTAGAAGCCACGGAAATCACACAAGAGCACAAGTCGGCATTCCGAATTATTTCTATCTTTCTTGCGCGACCACGCGCAAATTGCTCCACTGTCCAAGTCTTTCCCGCGACTTCGCGTCCGTCGCGCCGTCGCGTCCAGCACTCACTCCAGTGTCCTATGCGACTGTCGCCCGCGCCGCACTGTTCCGAACTACCCCGTGTCCTCTCCGGAAACCATGCTCCTCCCCAACCTCCATATGTCTCTCTTAGCAACGAGCGTTGTGATTGGCTGGAACGCTCCCTCCATGTCTCCATGCCAATGTACACTCACAAACCTGTTCGAAATACTGGAGTTACATTTTAAATAACTTTTAATTAGTAAATGTTCCTATGGCTGGACCATAAACACTCTCTAACACACATTATTAGATACATAAACAAATTAAATAAACATATAGCAAAGGAATAGCAACAAAAGGTAAACCAGTAGCAGAATGTCTCTGTGCTTTCTAAGACACAGTAAATATTTTATCAATTTCTTCATGAATAGTATACATCAGATATAAACAAAGACATAGATGAATAAATACATTCATAAGCATGCTGCTACCGTTTTTTCGTGTAACTGTCGAGTACTTATGGCCTGACGCGATCCATAATAATCGGCCACTTTGACCTCCAACAACTCATGTATTACTCAAGTTACATGCCTGCAATTTATATCAATTTAGTTTTACACTTATAGCTTTCTAAAGACGCGTCGATCGGCGAAGTGGGATGAAGCGTTTATATTTTGGAAATTCGTTGCTGGGTGTTACTTGCATAATTTACATTCATATACTAAACCTTAAGCTAATAATGATATTGAAAAGCCGGTCGGTGTGGCCGTGCGGTTAAAGGCGCTTCAGTCTGGAACCGCGTGACCGCTACGGTCGCAGGCTCGAATCCTGCCTCGGGCATGGATGTGTGTGATGTCCTTAGGTTAGTTAGGTTTAATTAGTTCTAAGTTCTAGGCGACTGATGACATCAGAAGTTAAGTCGCATAGTGCTCCGAGCCATTTCAACCATTTTTGATATTGATAATCCGATTACACCATCAGAATCGTCGTGAAAATTATAATAATGTACATGTTTGTCTTTGAGGTATCATGATTCATCTGGCTACTATTAATTTCTATACTAACTTTGAAATGTTAGGCATGATAGTGTCACAAAGTCCTCCATCTTCGCTACTGCCGGCGTGTCTGCTTCACCGACACAGCGTCGCTATGGGATTGCCAGCCATGCGGCAAGTGGATCACGTGGTCTGGCCGTTGTGTGGCATCATGTAGCTGCTAACGAGCCGCGGCTTGCCCAGCGGCCTGAACAGTGGCCATCTACTCTGAACTTAGAATATTTCCAGGGCACCGCAACTCGTCCGTTACCTGACTGCTGACAGCTTACCTGAAGCTCAGCGAGATGTGGTGCAGGCAACAGAGACTATAGATTGGTAAACAACTGCGTCTGCTGCCTCGCAATCAGGTACATATGCTTTCTGTTGACGTTCTGTGGTAAATGAGGAAAGGGTTAATACTTACATTCATGTGTGAAATTTTTTAGCTGTTCCTGGAGCTGGTGGCAGGTATCTGCTGACACTTGATATGATAATTCCACTACAGTGTACTGAACACTACTGATGATTCCTTCCAATGGGTAGCATGCCTGTATCAGTGGTGGGGGTAAATAACTGCATAGCCATGAAATCTGAACAGGTATTTGGAAGTCGTGGTGGGGGAAAGGCAGCCATGTTTGAGTCACAGATGGTACTGACAGGACGATAAACTATAGAGGGGATCATTTTTGGAACACAACCTACGATCAGCTTAGAAACAGACGTGATGACACATTCTGCAGGACCTGACCATCGTTTTCTCGGACAACGCTCAAGCACCTACAGCGCAAGCTGTTACTGATTTGTTTGACTGCTGGGGCTGCTAAGTGCTATACCACCTACTGCACTCCCCTGACTTAAGCCCTCGTGAGTTCTACTCGATTTCTAAGCAGAAGGAAACACTTCACGGCATTCGCTTCAGAACTGCTACAAATTCGTCAGGCTATAGACCGCGCCGCTCGAACTGTCAACACAACTGGCACTGCTAAGAGTATCCTACGACTTCCACATCGCTGGCAACGAGTTATACACTATGCTGGTGACTACTCTGAGGGTCAGTAAAACTTTGGAACACTCATCTATTTTGTACGAGCTGTAAATAAATAGTTGCCACTATTTAAGTTCCAAACCTCGTACGTAAAGACTTTATGTACAAAACATATGTAGGTGCATATTATACGGGTGTTCAAAAAGTCTGTCCGCAGTTCCGTATGATTTTTTACCTGTCTGGGTTACTTCCCTTCAAGTGGACTCTCCCAACATTCCACTGTTTCGCTTATCTCAGTAAAAAGGAATATTCAGTAAATTAATAACTTGTATTCCACTGACTTTCATTTCGGTATATTCACTGCGGCACAAGGCACGCGCGGCTATCAGTCACACGGCACTGCGGAGAGACTTTTTGAACACCCCGTATTACACAAGTATAAAAAAATACCTGTTTGCTCACCAAAATACGTAAATAATTCAAGTACAGAATACACAAAGTAATAGCGTCATACCTTAAACTTTGTTGAAAGATCTCTTGATCCTTTCAGCTGCCATTCACTTTATTTCATGTACGACTGTACAATTTTAGCCTTATGCCATTTTCAAGCATCTAAAACGTAAGTATCATACATTCGATATATTAGTAACACTTCCGATTCTGATGTAGGAACAAGTCGTATTTGTAGATATACTAGGCGCATTATGACTTACTTTATGGCTAATTTATTAGTAATAGATTATGTCATGTACATCGTTGCTCCTACGAAATCATGTTATACTCATAAAATAATAGACATGGACCTCTTAATGGCACTACTAATATAACTTACAGGTTAGGCTGAACTTATGAACGAGCATAGGTCCATCATTGTTCCATACAGTTTCAGGGCATAATGACCACTAAAATTAAAAATTTACACATCTTAAATATCTGTATTGCTGATTGAAGTGAAGGGTTAAACTGCACTTGATGGGGACTGACTTATGGTGTCACACAGTGAAATTTGCTACAAAGTCTGTATTTTTAAGAGACAGAAATCTCCTCTCTACATCTACATCTACATCCATACACCGCAAGCCACCTGAGGGTGTGTGGCGGAGGGTACTTGGAGTACCTCTATCGATTCTCCCTTCTATTCCAGTCTCGTATTGTTCGTGGAAAGAAAGATTATCGGTATGCATCTTTGTGGGCTCTAATCTCTCTGATTTTATCATCATGGTCTCTTCGCGAGATATACGTAGGAGGGAGCAATATACTGCTTGACGCCTCGGTGAAGGTATGTTCTCGAAACTCCAACAAGAGCCCGTACCGAGCTACTGAGCGTCTCTCCTGCAGAGTCTTCCACTGGAGTTTATCTATCATCTTAGTAACGCTTTCGTGATTACTAAATGATCCTGTAACGAAGCGCGCGGCTCTCCGATGGATCTTCCCTATCTCATCTATCAATTCAGCTGGTACGGATCCTACACTGGTGAGTAATATTCAAGCAGTGAGTGTACAAGTGTACTGTAACCTACTTCTTTTGTTTTCGGATTCCATTTCTTTAGGATTCTTCCAATGAATCTCAGTCTGGCATCCGCTTTACCGACGATCAACTGTATATGATCATTCCATTTTAAATTACTCCTAATGCCTACTACCAGATAATTCACGGAATTAACTGCCTCCAATTGCTGACCTTCTATATTGTAGCTAAATGATAAAGGATCTTTCTTTCTGTGTATTCACAGCACATTACACTTGTCTACAATGAGATTCAATTCGCATTCCCTGCATCAAGCGTCAATTCGTTGCAGATCCTCCTGCATTTCCGTACAATTTTCCATTGTTACAAAGTATCGATATACCACAGCATCATCCGCAAAAAGCCTCAGTGAACTTCCAATGTCATCCACAAGACCATTTATGTATATTGTGAATAGCAACGGTCCTACGACACTCCTCTGCGGCACACCTGAAATCACTCTTACTTCGGAAGACTTCTCTCCATTGAGAATGACATGCTGCGTTCTGTTATCTAGGAACTCTTCAATCCAATCACACTATTGGTCTGATAGTCCATATGCTCGTACTTTGTCCATTAAACGACTGTGGAGAACTGTATCAAACGCCTTACGGAAGTCAAGAAACATGGCATATATCTGGGAACCCGTGTTTATGGCCCTCTGAGTTTCGATGACGAATAGCGCGAGCTGGGTTTCACACGATCGTCTTTTTCGAAACCCATGCTGATTCCTACAGAGTAGATTTCTAGTCTCCAGAAAAGTCATTATACTCGAACATAATACGTGTTCCAAAATTCTACAAATGACCGACGATAGAGATGTAGGTCTATAGTTCTGCACATCTGTTCGACGTCCCGTCTTGAAAACGGGAATGACCTGTGCCCTCTTCCAATCCTTTGGAATGCTACGCTCTTCTAGAGACCTACGGTACACCGCTGCCAGAAGGGGGCAAGTTCCTTCGCGTACCCTGCGTAAAATCGAACTGGTATCCCATAAGGTCCAGTAGCATTTCCTCTTTTGAGCGATTTTAATTGTTTTTCTATCCCTCTGTCATCTATTTCGATATCTACCATTTTGTCATCTGTGCGATAATCTAGAGAAGGAACTACAGTGCTGTCTTCATCTGTGAAACAGCTTTGGAAAAAGACATTTAGTATTTAGGCCTTTAGTCTGTCATCCTCTGTTTCAGTACCATTTTGGTCACAGAGTGTCTGGACATTTTGTTTTGATCCACCTACCGCTTTGTCATGAGACCAATATTTCTTAGGATATTCTGCCAAGTCAGTGCATAGAACTTTACTTTAGAATTCATCGAACGCCTCTCGCATAGCCCTCCTTTTCCATCTCTTACGATCTTACGTGGCACATACTCATCTAATGCATATTGAACGTGGTCCACTGATCCTCAACACCATCTGTACTTGAGACAAAGCTTTTGTGTTGAGCCGTCAAGTACTCTGAAATCTCCTTATTGTCACCTTTGCTTAACAGAAATATCTTCCTACCTTTTTTAATATTTCTAATTACGGCTGAAATCATAGATGCAGTAACCGCTTTATGATCGTTGATTCCCTGTTCTGCGTTAACGGTTTCAAATAGTTCGGATCTGTTTGTCACCAGAAGGTCTAACATGTTATCGCCACGAGTCGGTTCTCTTTTTAATTGCTCAAGGTAATTTTCACATAATGCACTTAAAAAAAATTTCACTGGATTCTTTGTCCCTTCCACCCGTTATAAAAGTTTGAGTATCCCAGTCTATATCCGGCAAATTAAAATCTCCACCCAGAACTATAACATGGACGGGAAATCTACTCGAAATATTTTCCAAATTTTCCTTCAGGTGCTCTGCCAGAACAGCTGCTGAACCAGGGGGCCTATAGAGAAATCCAATTACCATGTTTGAGCCTGCTTTAACCGTGACTTTCACCCAAATTATTTCACATTTCGGATCTCCGTGAATTTCCTTCATTACTACTGCACTTTTTATCGCTATAAACACGCCTTCCCCTTCACTGTCCAGCGTTTCTCTGCGGTATACATTCAAATCTCAGTTTAGAATTTCATTACTGTTTACATCAGGTTTCAGCTAACTTTCTATCCCAAGTACTATGTGGGCATTGTGACCGTTTATTAATGAGAGGAGTTCTGGGACCTTTCTATAGACGCTCGTGCAGTTTACTATTGCCACATTAATATTGTTATTCCTGTTGCGTTTTGCCTACTACTACCTTGTCGCGTCTCAGGAGGCGTCTTGACTGGCCTAGGGAGGGAATTCTCTAACCTAAATAAACCGACATGTGCACTCCACAAGTACTCCACCACACTTGTAGCCGCTTCGTGCGTGTAGTGCACGCCTGACCTATTCAGCAGGACCCTACATTTCTCCACCTGATAGCGGAGGTCGAGAAATTTGCACCCCAGAACTCCCCAGGTCTCGTCTGAGCCTCTGTTTTAACCCTTCCACTCGGCTCCAAACCAGAGGACCGCGATAGGTTCTGGGAACGACACTACAAATAGTTAGCTCAGATTCCACCCCGAGAACGAGGCTATCCGCTTTCACCAACTCCGCCAAACGCCTGTATGAACTGAGGATGACCTCTGAACCCAGACGGCAGGAGTCACTGGTGCCGACATGAGCAACAATTTGCAGTCGGGTGCACACAGTGCTCTCTATCGCGGCCGGCAGGGCCTCCTCCACATCTCGGATGAGACCCCCCAGCAGACAGACAGAGTGAACATTGGCCTTCTTGCCCAACCTTTCCGCTATTTCCCTAAGGGGCTCCATCACCCGCCTACCGTTGGAGCTCCCAATCACTAATAAACCCCTCCCCCCGTGTGCCTGCTCGGACCTTGGTGAAGGAGCGGCCACATGTCCACTCACAGGCAGAGCGGGCGATGCCACACGGCCAGCCTCCACATTGGCCCTCCGCCTCGTGCGCCGCGAACGCCGCTGAACCCCGCCACTCCCCTTGGGGAGAGCGTGGCCCAACCACGTCCGGTACCCGCGAAGATGTCTCGACAGCAGGGACAGTGGGTAAACATGTAACACCTGGAGTGTGCCATGCGACTCACCAGACTCCCCACTGCCGCCACACTCCGAGGCAGCAGCCTGAAGGTGGCTGACCGCGGCCATCAACACGTTCAGGTCTTCGCGAACAGTGGCCAGGTGCTCCTGCGTCCGTACACAGCAGTCACACATCCTATCCATCCTAAGAAATCAACAATTTACTGTAGAGAGTGAATCAACTTTTAAATAGACTGATAATTCACTAAAGCCGGCTGATAGCTGACTAAACTGTGGTTGCTAGACACTTCTTGCTGGAAACAATGAAAATAAGCACTATCTGTCTCTGGACTGTATTCAGAACAAACACGAAATCTATGGAACACTGTTACTAGTACTCGAAAATTAAAGCTTCCTAAAAGCAAAAACACACGTAACAAGAAGTGACAAGTAAGAAAAATACAGTTAATACTTAAATTAACGTAGCTCGCTGCACAGCAGATGTGAAGCAAATGGCAGTTACGACGACACTCTCTGTTTTGAACCTTCGTCGATCATTGTCTTTCCCAACGTTGTCGAACAACGAGCCTCTATTTGCGCCAAAATGCGAGGCACCTTGTTCGTATGTTTAGTCAGCAAGGTCTCAGAAGGTGTATGGAGCAGTTTCTAAGAATTTTATTGTAACATGGGCCCATTTTGTATATTTTTGCTGAATCGTACGGCCGTTAAGAAAAGAAAAATGTACAGAAATGGTAAAACGAATAATATATACTTCTTCAATGACGAAGGTGACTAATAAATGTTTAACACAGTTCATGACACTAGAGAGATTCTGTCGAAAAATGAGAACTGATTACCCTGATAATAATATCTATCGTTACATTTTATTCCATTTTTTAATAAACCAACAATTTGTTACTTTACATAAGAAAAGTCGATGATCAATTTAATATAAATTAATTTACAGTTTAATGCTATAATCCACAACCATCACTGTAAATTAGTATGGAAAAAGACGTTACATAAATACACTCTAAGACAAAAAATTAGACACGCTACAAAGCAATTTTTCGAATGGGACGGAAATCGATTGATGTGATGTACATGTATAGGCAAACAAAGGAATACAATTTCAGATAAAAGTTTATAATTTATTCAAGAGAAAGAGCATCATAGAGTGAGTAAGCTAGTTATGTATTGATCCACCTACATCCCTTATGTAAGCAGATATTCGAAACTTCCTTGCAGATTAAAACTGTGTGCCGGACCGAGACTCGAACTCGGGACCTTTGCCTTTCGCAGGCAAGTGACCTACCATCTTTTTTAATCTCATTTTGTTCTATATTGTTCGTTGAATTTGTACGTGATGGGCGTCCAATGACAACCGTTCAGGTTGTTCGTTGATCCGTTCACTCAGTCTTTTATTACAGAGGGTACTTAAACCCTCTGACCGAACACACTTTTTTCATCTCGTTTTGTTCTATATTGTTCGTTGAATTTGTTCGGGGCGAACGTCCTTTGACACCCGTTAAGGGTCTTCGCTGATCCGTTCACTCAGGTTTTTATTACAGAGGGTAGCTACCATCCGACCGAACACGCTGATTTACCGTGGCGCCAAAACACTCTGAGCTACCGTGCCAGTACCATCTGAGTTACGATTCACGACCCGTCCTCACAAACTCAATTCTGCCAGTACCTCGTGTCCTAGCTTCTAAAAACTGTGCTGACGGGTCGTAAGTCCTGCTGGTGTAGCTCAGATGGTAGAGCACTTGCCCGTAAAAGGCAAAGGTTACAAGTTCGAGTCTCGGTCCGGCTCGCAGTTTTAATCTGCCAGGAAGTTTCATACCAGCGCACACTCCGCTGCAGAGAGAAAATCTCATTCTGGAAGCAGTTATTCGGCTTGAAATTGACTGACAGATTTGTTGGATGTCCTCTTGTGGGGTGCTGTGCTAAATCATGTTCAATTTCCACGTTATGTCGTCCAAATCCTGAGCTGGTGGAGGACGCTGTTCATAACGCTCCGGAGGTTCTCAACTGTGGATAGATCCAGTGGCCTTCCATTGACCTTGCTGGCCAAGGTAATGTTTGGGAGGAAAGACGACAAACAGTAGAAGCTCTCGCCATGTGCGGGCGAGCATTATCTTGCTGAAATGTAAGTGCAGGATAGCTTGCTATGAAGAGCAACAAAACGGGTCGTAGAAGTATGCAACGGATTACAACCAAAGGTATCCTGCAATAAATGACTGAAAGAGAACTGTCTTCAGTGATGAGTTTAGCTTCGAACTGATCTCTGATGACCAATGAAGCCGTGTCGGGAGCCCGAGACAGTGGTAGGATGTGTACATCATTTTGGCATATATATTTGTAAGTCTAGACCTTGAAGACTTGAATAATATTGGACATCTCACATTTTCAGTTAATGAGTACGTCATACCACTTGTTCCAGATGTATAGCTTTCGATTTTTATTTTTGATGAAGTAGCTTGTATTAAGCAAGATAGTGTGAAGACATACTTTTCAGTGGGTTGCATTTATGGAGTGGACAGCTTTTATCTACGTATGGTATTGTTTTGAAACAATATGAACATAAATTAAGACATTTTTTCAGCGTTATGTTAATCTGACATAAATTTCAAACTAATCCTTGAATCGTGTAAATGAGCATTTAGTGAAAATGTATACATAAGGCACAGCGGTGTGATTCTTGGTTACTTTAAATGACTCTCCCTCGTCTTGGTTCCCTCCTCTTCTGTGATCTTAATATTGAACTTTGTGTCACTCCATCTATAGTGATCCACTGTTTTACTGTAGCTGGACCTATACTTCACTGCTATGTATGGATTTTATCTTTCGTTTTAAATGGTTCCCATTCCTTCCTGTCTTCATTGTCACATATGTTCCCTATTAACCATGCTGAATTCCATTTATTCTTTTTAATGTCGCCATTTCTGATGATGTGTTTGACAGATCTCAGTATTCGTTTAAACAATAGGAAGCAACAAATCAAAGTTGTAAAGTGTAACATCATGTTATCTGTTCTTCAAAGCTGTATGATTTTTGTGGGATAAAATAATTATCATGTACCTTTACTGCGTTCCTCTGCACCTCATCTTTTTGCTGTTACTGACTGCAAATCCAGCCCTTCAATTACACAAATACTTTTCATTATTTTGTCCATTTCATTGTGATTTGCTGCACACAAACGATTAATTTCTCATTTTCTAACAAAGTTAATTGCAAGAGTATTAACATAAATTTGCCTACTCTGGCAGAAGTGCTTAAAGATTGCACTACTTAAATATGTATAACATAACCTCACAAAGCTGAATGAATTTGTTCCAGTCCATTCACTTTGATAGTACCGTAAATGGAACCTGGATCTTCTGTGTGGGAGCCTCAACTGCAAACAGGGACCATTATAAGAAATTAAAAGATTTATACTGATAATTACCGAATGGGCGCCTATGTAAAGACCAGGACCTTTGTTTTTTATCGATTGACAGCCATTCATCTTCATTGTCTTTACAGTCTTCTCGAATATAATTACATTAATTTATGGCCTGGGTATCAGAATCACTGAAATTCAACTCAGCACTCTTGCTGAAGGAACAGCTGTGATTGGAGTGTCGTATGTTCCAGCTCCTAGCGTACTTGCAGAATGGAAATGGAAATGCCCTGTGGCTAGGGCCTCCGGTCGGGTAGACCGTTCGCCTGGTGCAAGTCTTTCGAGTTGACGCCACTTCGGCGACTTGCGTGTCGATGGGGATGAAATGATGACGATAAGGACAACACAACACCCAGTCCCTGAGCGGAGAAAACCGACCCAGCCGGGAATCTAACCCGGGCCGTCAGGTATGACATTCTGTCGCGCCAACCACTCAGCTACCAGGGGCGGATGTACTAGCACTACAAACTCGCAAAGTCCGCACCCTAACTGTGTACCAGGACTGCACTCCCACACCATGCTGACGGCAAAATGCTGTGGTTAACAAGGAGAGGGGAGGGGGGGGGGGCGTTCCCCTTACTTTTGCGGCAATCGCGTGTGAGGTGAGCGACGGCGCAGTTGTGCACATCGACCGCCGGCGAGAGCTGCCTGCCGCATGTCGGCTACACGAGCTGTAGCCAGCGGCATCAATCTTAATGCCAGCGAGCGCAGCTGCCGAGGAGCAGTTCTGCGTCGCCCGCTAACCGCGCCGCACATTACTCTGTAACGCACTCTCCCCGTGTGTAGGTCATAGCGCTGGTCTCGATAGTAGTTCTCTAGTGCAGACTCAAACAAGTTATGGGATACCGAGCACTACAATTTCACTCTGTTTGTCGAGTCCGAGTGAAAAAGATTTCCTTGTTCAAATGAGGCGCGAGGGTCATCTTATGTTACGAGTAGCTGGCGCTGTTCAAAACGTGACATAACAACCGTTTTAAAATTTCTCATTTGCTAGACAATGGCAGCTCGGAAATTAATTGCGTAATTACTTAACCTTGAGCATCAGTGTTCTGAACGGCTGACAGCCACCGCTCACTCTTACGAGCCGGCCTGTGTGGGCAAGCGGTTCTAGGCGCTTCAGTCTGGAACCGCGTGACCGGTACGGTCGCAGGTTCGAATCCTGCCTCGGGCATGGGTGTGTGTGATGTCCTTAGGTTAATTAGGTTTAATTATTTATAAGTTCTAGGCGACTGATGACCTCAGAAGTTAAGTCGCATAGCGCTCAGAGCCATTTGAACCATTTTTGAACCACTCTTACGAGCAGGGTCTTGATCGACGTCCTGCAGATATCTTTTATCACAGGTCGTTGCGTGACAGCTCCGGAATAAGGCGTAACCTGCTTTCTCATCTGCTGCAGTAAAATATCACCAAGTGCGGACGTAATTTTTGAGTGACCAATTTGGGTCTGGAATCATTTAAAGGATTGAGTTTAATGGTCTGTCGTTAATGAAGTCATTAGAGAAGTAGCACGAGTTGTGGAGATATCGGGAAGAATGTCTGACATTGGAAAACAACAGTGACAGCACAGACTTTACACGAGTCCGGGATACCTAACTAATCGTATAGTGTAACGCGGAAAGCGCTAGTGGGTGAGACAGAAGATGAGCCAGACACGGATCAAAACCATCGGCAGATTAACGACCCCGACAGGTGCACCGGCCTTCCAAAGTGTGTTATCAGGCGGTTTTCCACGATCGTTTAGGAAAATGATGGGCTGGTCCCAAGTTTCCGCCTCAGAGAATACGTCGAGAAATGACACGAATCTATTTTTGAGGGAACATTGTGAACTGTTAATGGTAAACTAGAAAGCTAAAAATGGAAAATGATGCAGTGAAAGACCCGGAAAGGCGACGATTTACGATGCTTGGTAGAGTGAACGTATCAAATGACCATGAAGGATTTGAACAAGGAATTCTTGTTTCTTTTCCCCATCTCATACAGTTGTTTTCCATAACAGTGATGAATGTAGCAACGTACCTTCTAAGATCGTTTGTTAGCACCTTTTCCTAGAGATTTTTTCTATTAGTTTAGTAGAAGTTTACGTTCAGATGTCAATGCTCTGTGGTTTCATTGGTTTCTTCAGCTACTTAGATCGGCTTTATTTACATTCATATACCAAAGTATTCTGCGGAAATTCTTCCTCGTTATCCTCTACCTCATTAAAGGCTTAAAAGATTCCGGCATGAAGACATTAATTTATTTAGAGCTATTTTTATATTATCGTTTCATAGGTAACTGAAATCTTCAGTATCACGTGCTACATTTTGTTTGTGTCATTCGTTCCGTGGGTTTGGTCGTCTGCTTCGAATACCAAATACCATTGGAGAGTCTTAGAATCATCCTAATTTTGTTTTCTGTTCGTTGACAGTCGTGAATGATAGTTATACGTTTTCCGTGAATATTGATGTACTTCCCACTAAATATCACCACCTACTTTAAGACTGACTTGATGGGTCACGAATGGTAGATGTTATTTCTTATAATGCTTGCCGTTTGTTTCTGTTCAACTTCATTCATGGATAATGTAAAATGCCGGTATTCTATACAGCCACTTTCACTTTCTTATTTATCTTTCTTTTAAACTGTTCCTCAGTCACTCATTTCGTGAGTTACAGGCATCATTGCTGTGATGTCTCGCTATGTAATGTAGGACTTGTCAGCGAAAAATGTGACAATAACATTTTAAGTGAATGTGTTTCACATTAATATGAAACTACCTTTTCCCTTATAATGACTTTTTGCAGTACGTGCAGGTATATAAAGGGTGTTGACGGAAATACTGAAACACGAAAAACACAACACATTATCATGCCTAATACGGTGTAGGAAACATGTTGACATTCAAAACAGCCTCCAGCTATCTCTCAATCGACAAATACATATCCTGTATCGTTCTCAAGGGTATCATATATCATTCTCCCTGCAAAATTGTGGTAATTTCATGTTACGATGATAGAGGTGGATAGCTATCACGAACCCTTCTCTCCTAAGTAGTCCACAAAGGCTCAATGCTATTGATATCTGGTGACTGTGGTCACCAATGTAGAAGCGAAAGTTCATCCTCGTGCTCATAAAACCAGTCCTGTAAGATACGAGCTGTGTGTACAGGGGTCCTGTCTTCCTGGAACACTGCATCACCATTGGATAAAAAACCTAGAACCATGGAATGGACCTGATCACCCTAAATGATCAAATAATCCTTGGCAGAAATGTGACCTTGAAGAGCAACCATGGGGGCAACGGAATACCACGATATGTTTGCCCATAGAATCACCGAATCCCCGACATGTATCACTCTTGGGACGGAGACTCGCCCAGAAGTTGGAAACAGTATGCAGCAAGACTCATCCGACCAAATGACTTTTTGTCATCGCTCCATAGTGCAGGTCTTATCTTGTCAGCACCATTTATCCTATTACAGGCATTTCCTGGCTGCTGAGTAGTTTTGGAATTTCAGCTCTTCACGCAGTTCCCTGCTTATGGAGCTCATTTCGAGTTATTTTGATGCTGACAGGGTCCGCGAGTGTAACGTTCAGTTCTGCAGTAGATTTTGCAGGTGTCGTCCCATTCTTTTTCTTCACAATCCTTTTCGATGACGGTCTGTCACGATCACTCATCACACCACATTATTCACGTTATGACTGACTGTGAGAGGCAAAGTGCTGTGCTGTGAAAATGTGTGATGTAATTTTTTTTCCGTGCAGTCTGCTTTAACTACCATAGCGAAGCATTAGACGAATAGTTTCTCCTACATTTATTCTTTCTTCATATACACTATCCACTCATATTAGTGAGACCACATGTGAAAAGCCTTAATAACAGCCTTTTGAAGCGCGGATCGCTGTGCAGGGAGAATGAGGTTCCGGAACGGACCAGCAGGGATATGTACACATGACGACTCCCGTACAGTAGCCATGTGCTGAGATTTTTCGGTAGAGGATCCATGGCGAGAACAGCCAGATCGAGGTGGTTCCACAGATCCTCTATTGGGCTTAAATCACGGAGTTTAGTGCCCACGGCAGTATCGTAAACTCATCCTGGTACACTGTAAGCTACGTGACACGTCGCATTGTCCTTCTGGTAGATACCATCGTGCAAAGGAAAAACAAACGGCATATAGCTGGGGACGTGGTCCCCAAGGATAGATGCATACTTGTGTTAATCCATTTCACCTTCCTGAATGATGATATCACCCAAAGAATGCCCCAGAAAGTAGCTCACCTCTGGCTGAACAATTCTGACGATTGTTGCAGTGTTTGATTTTTAGACTTCAAGCCGTACACGCCAAAGGCTATTATTCGGATGGAGCATAAAACGTGAATGATCTGAAAGTGTCACCTATCGTCACTCAGTGGATATCCAGTTCCAGTACTGGCGTGCTAATTCAGCCTTCGTCGCTGATAAACAGCAGTCAGCATGGGTGTATGAATAAAGCGCCTAATCCGAGGATCGTACGAAGCGACGTGCGTTGAACGGTCGTTAAGGCGGCAATCTCAGTATCCCTTTATTTCATCTAGGCGGTCAGTTGCTCATTATTTGCATGTCTGTTAGCCAGTACCCATTTTCACAGCCGGCGTTCATCTCTGTCATCTATGGCCCGTGGTGCATCATGGTTGCCTCGATACCGGTTTTTGATTGCCCCATGTTGCAGTCTATTACAATCGCAGCCGCACCGAACAGTTTACAGACTTAGCCGTTTCGAAAATTCTTTCACACGACACAAAGCTTTACGTCTCGCCTGGGCCCATCAACACCGATCAGTTGTAGAATTTTGGAACACGTATTGTATTCGAGTATAATGACTTTTCTGGAGACTAGAAATCTACTCTGTAGGAATCAGCATGGGTTTCGAAAATGACGGTCATGTGAAACTCAGCTCGCGCTATTCGTCCACGAGACTCAGAGGGCCATAAACACGGGTTCACAGGTAGATGCCGTGTTTCTTGACTTCCGCAAGGCGTTCGATACAGTTCCCCACAGTCGTTTAATGAACAAAGTAAGAGCATATGGACTATCAGACCAATTGTGTGATTGGATTGAAGAGTTCCTAGATAACAGGACGCAGCATGTTATTCTCAATGGAGAGAAGTCTTGCGAAGTTAGAAAGATTGCAGGTGTGCCGCAGGGGAGTGTCATAGGACCGTTGCTATTCACAATATACATAAATGACCTGGTGGATGACTTCGGAAGGTCACTGAGGCTTTTTGCAGATGGTGCTGTGGTGTATCGAGAGGTTGTAACAATGGAAAATTGTACTGAAATGCTGGAGGATCTGCAGCGAATTGACGCATGGTGCAGGGAATGGCAATTGAATCTCAATGTAGACAAGTGTAATGTGCTGCGAATACACAGAAAGATAGATCCTTTATCATTTAGCTACAAAATAGCAGGTCAGCAACTGGAAGCAGTTAATACCATAAATTATCTGGGAGTACGCATTAGGAGTGATTTAAAATGGAATAATCATATAATGTTGATCGTCGGTAAAGCAGATGCCAGACTGAGATTCATTGGAAGAATCCTAAGGAAATGCAATCTGAAAACAAAGGAAGTAGGTTACAGTACGCTTGTTCGCCCACTGCTTGAATACTGCTCAGCAGTGTGGGATCCGTACCAGATAGGGTTGATACAAGACATAGAGAAGATCCAACGGAGAGCAGCGCGCTTCGTTACAGGATCATTTAGTAATCGCGAAAGCGTTACGGAGATGATAGATAAACTCCAGTGGAAGACTCTGCAGGAGAGACGCTCAGTAGCTCGGTACGGGCTTTTGTCAAAGTTTCGAGAACATACCTTCACCGAAGAGTCAAGCAGTATATTGCTCCCTCCTACGTATATCTCGCGAAGAGACCATGAGGATAAAATGAGAGAGATTAGAGCCCACACAGAGGCATACCGACAATCCTTCTTTCCACGAACAATACGAGACTGGAATAGAAGGGAGAACAGATAGAGGTACTGAAGGTACCCTCCGCCACACACCGTCAGGTGGCTTGCTGAGTATGGGTGTAGATGTAGATGTAGATGTAGACATTGAACTGTCGATGACTGGAAATATGTTGCCTGGTCGGGCGAGTCTCGTTTCAAATTCCGTCGAGCGGATGGACGAGTATGGGTATGGAGACAACCTCATGAACCAACTGACCCAGCATATCAACAGGGGACTGTTCAAGCTGTTAGAGGCTCTGTAATGGTGTGGGGCGTGTGCAGTTGGAGTGATTGGGATCTCTGATACGTCTAGATGCGACTCTGAGACATACGTAAGCATCCTGTCTGATCATCTGCATCCATTAATGTCCATTGTACATTCCGACGGACTTGGGCAATTCCAGCAGCACAATGCGACACGCCACACGTCCAGAATTGCTACAGAGTGGCTCCAGAAACACTCTTCCGAGTTTTAACACTTCCGCTGGCCACCAAACTCCCCAGACATGAACATTATTAAGCATATCTGAGACGCCGCGCAACGTGCTGTTCAGAAGAGATCTCCACGCCCTCGTACTCTTACGGATTTATGGACAGCCCTGCAGGATTCATCGTGTCAGTTCCCTGCAGCCCTACTTCAGGCTTTAGTCGAGTCCACGGCACGTCATACTGCGGCACTTCTGCGTGCTCAAGGGGGCCCTACACGATGTTAGGCAGGTGTACCAGTTTCTTTGGGTCTTCAGTGTATTCTGAGTTCTACACATATAACCCTTTGAGTACCAGTGGTTTCTGACTAAGACCACCACTTTATTAAATTTTTTAAAGTGCAATTGCCTTTCGCATGAATTCCCTGATGCAGCTGCAAGACCTGTAGTGGTACACTTAGATACTGTTAGTAATGTAGTGCGTTATGGCAGTCACTTACAGTGTTGAAAGTAACAGCCAGCTCAGAGATTCTGCTACATGATTGTAGTAGATGGTGACATGTGATTTTTTTATGGTAATCGAATTGCGGAGATGAGTGACAGTGAAAGTATATTTACCTAGAGGTATTGTAGCTTAAATTTGAGTTTGTACCACAGCTTTTATGGGTGATTTATGTACTTTTGATGTAAATTTATTGAATTTTATACTTGTTTTTTATTTAGGACTATTCTTTGTTATAGGCACTATGAGTTCGTAGAAGTTTCGAGATGTGGGACTGTGTCTACGAAAAATACGAAATTGCTTTCGTTACTTGAGTCACTGCAGACGGCAAAACATTTACCGTATGGGTACCCAACTTTATGATACTCAGACTGAGTGCCTCAAGATTTGCGTTTTAGTAGTGTTAATGTCATGACCTGTCGTTTGGTGACGGTACTGGTACGGTGATATAGGCTAGAAACACTAGAATTAGCCTGCTTTACAGTTGCAGACAGTCAACTTGGGTTTCGACAAGGTGAACAGGGCTTTACATTTAGAATTAGTTATCAAAACAACAGCAATAATGTTGCTCGTCTTCGGAAGTATCGAAGCATTAAAGAAATACGGAGAAGTCCACTTTCTGCTCCGGGTTGAAGAGCATGATTTTATAGTTGTAATTAACTAGCTATCTATAAATTGCCCCTAGGAGAGGCAGACGGAAAATTACGCCACAAATTGTTGAAGAAATTACTGTGGTCTTGGTTGAGAACATTGGAAACAATGTAGGATCTTCATTCTGTGCACGAACTGTGTCACGACAACTGACTATTCCATGGTTCATCGTTCGGGAAGTGTTGCGAACAGCTGTAAAATGAGATCTCTAGTACGTTTGTAGGCTCTCGTGGATGCAGATGGTCGTCACACAGAGAAATTTTTGTAACCTAGAACGTAAACATGGAAAGCAGTTTACAATTTTTACCCTCACAGGTGGAAATTAATATGCATTACTTTCAAAGTATTATTCGCAAGTTCTCTTCCGCATGCCGTTGTATATATTTCCACAAGCTCCCTCATGTAGCGAAACTTTAAATATAAAGACTCTGCACATTTCATGAAATTATAGGTGGTTGGCAGCTGTATGCCCCTGTACCTCCAAAGTGAAAACATCTCCTTAAAAAAATGAATTGTTTACTTTTTACAAAACTCTTCTTGTATTCCTTGCTTACTATGATTACTATGATAAAATTTTTAACATTGTATATCAAAGTGAAACAACCTCCTTAAAACAATTTATTGTAAATTTATCGTCAATTTCTTCTGGTATTTGTTGCTTACTATGAAGATAAAGATAAAAGTTGCGAAAAATTTTAAAACTAAACTTATGTGTTTTATTGTGACTCTAAGGGTTAAGTATCGTGTAATATATTAGAGGTATTTGGAGAATATTATTTATTCATTAGTTATAGAGTACTATTGTTAGGAAAACTCTTTATACCCTTGAAACTAATTACCTACCGTGTGGATCGTTTAGCCGCGTGTACCATTTTCTACCTCGTAACAGAAGAAGGGCTTCTACAATGGAACAAGTGATATCTGCAAGTCAACTGAGTCTATTCAATGTATTACCTATTTCCTTTGTCTTCAAAATTGAAATTTGTGTTACCTACTTGTTGTTGTTGTTGTTGTGGTCTTCAGTCCTGAGACTGGTTTGATGCAGCTCTCCATGCTACTCTATCCTGTGCAAGCTTCTTCATCTCCCAGTACGTACTGCAACCTACATCCTTCTGAATCTGCTTAGTGTATTCATCTCTTGGTCTCCCCCTACGATTTTTACCCTCCACGCTGCCCTCCAATACTAAATTGGTGATCCCTTGATGCCTCAGAACATGTCCTACCAACCGATCCCTTCTTCTGGTCAAGTTGTGCCACAAACTTCTCATCTCCCCAATCCTATTCAATACTTCCTCATTAGTTATGTGATCTACCCATCTAATCTTCAGCATTCTTCTGTAGCACCACATTTCGAAAACTTCTATTCTCTTCTTGTCCAAACTATTTACCGTCCATGTTTCACTTCCATACATGGCTACACTCCATACAAATACTTTCAGAAATGACTTCCTGACACTTAAATCTATACTCGATGTTAACAAATTTCTCTTCTTCAGAAACGCTTTCCTTGCCATTGCCAGTCTACATTTTATATCCTCTCTACTTCGACCATCATCAGTTATTTTGCTCCCCAAATAGCAAAACTCCTTTACTACTTTAAGTGTTTCATTTCCTAATCTAATACCCTCAACATCACCCGACTTAATTCGACTATATTCCATTATTCTCGTTTTGCTTTTGTTGATGTTCATCTTATATCCTCCCTTCAAGACACCATCCATTCCGTTCAACTGCTCTTCCAAGTCCTTTGCTGTCTCTGACAGAATTAAAAAGTCATCGGCAAACCTCAAAGCTTTTATTTCTTCTCCATGGATTTTAATACCTACTCCGAATTTTTCTTTTGTTTCCTTTACTGCTTGCTCAATATACAGATTGAATAACATCGGGGAGAGGCTACAACCCTGTCTTACTCCCTTCCCAACCACTGCTTCCCTTTCATGTCCCTCGACTCTTATAACTGCCATCTGGTTTCTGTACAAATTGTAAATAGCCTTTCGCTCCCTGTATTTTACCCCTGCCACTTTTAGAATTTGAAAGAGAGTATTCCAGTCAACATTGTCAAAAGCTTTCTCCAAGTCTACAAATGCTAGGAACGTAGGTTTGCCTTTCCTTAATCTTTCTTCTAAGATAAGTCGTAAGGTCAGTATTGCCTCACGTGTTCCAGTATTTCTACAGAATCCAAACTGATCTTCCCCGAGGTCGGCTTCTACTAGTTTTTCCATTCGTCTGTAAAGAATTCGTGTTAGTATTTTGCAGCTGTGGCTTATTAAACTGATTGTTCGGTAATTTTCACATATGTCAACCCCTGCTTTCTTTGGGATTGGAATTATTATATTCTTCTTGAAATCTGAGGGTATTTCGCCTGTTTCATACATCTTGCTCACCAGATGGTAGAGTTTTGACAGGACTTTCTCTCCCAAGGCCGTCAGTAGTTCTAATGGAATATTGTCTACTCCGGGGGCCTTGTTTCGACTCAGGTCTTTCAGTGCTCTGTCAAACTCTTCACGCAGTATCGTGTCTCCCATTTCATCTTCATCTACATCCTCTTCCATTTCCATAATATTGTCCTCAAGTGCATCGCCCTTGTATAGACCCTCTATATACTCCTTCCACCTTTCTGCTTTCCCTTCTTTGCTTAGAACTGGGTTTCCATCAGAGCTCTTGATTTTCATACAAGTGGTTCTCTTATCTCCAAAGGTCTCTTTAATTTTCCTGTAGGCAGTATCTATCTTACCCCTAGTAAGATAAGCCTCTACATCCTTACATTTGTCCTCCAGCCATCCCTGCTTAGCCATTTTGCACTTCCTGTCGATCTCATTTTTGAGGCGTTTGTATTCCTTTTTGCCTGCTTCATTTACTGCATTTTTATATTTTCTCCTTTCATCAATTAAATTCAATATTTCCTCTGTTACCCAAGGATTTCTACTAGCCCTCGTCTGTTTATCTACTAGATCCTCTGCTGCCTTCACTACTTCATCCCTCAAAGCTACCCATTCTTCTTCTACTGTATTTCTTTCCCCCATTCCTGTCAATTGTTCCCTTATGCTCTCCCTGAAACTCTGTACAACCTCTGGTTCTTTCAGTTTATCCAGGTCCCATCTTTTTAAATTCCCACCTTTTTGCAGTTTCTTCAGTTTTAGTCTACAGGTCATAACCAACAGATTGTGGTCAGAGTCCACATCTGCCCCTGGAAATGTCTTACAATTTAAAACCTGGTTCCTAAATCTCTGTCTTACCATTACATAATCTATCTGATACCTTTTAGTATCTCCAGGGTTCTTCCATGTATACAACCTTCTATCATGATTCTTAAACCAAGTGTTAGCTATGATTAAGTTGCGCTCTGTGCAGAATTCTACCAGGCGGCTTCCTCTTTCATTTCTTAGCCCCAATCCATATTCACCTACTACGTTTCCTTCTATCCCTTTTCCTACACTCGAATTCCAGTCACCCATGACTATTAAATTTACGTCACCCTTCACTATCTGAATAATTTCTTTTATCTCATCATACATTTCTTCAATTTCTTCGTCATCTGCAGAGCTAGTTGGCATATAAACTTGTACTACTGTAGTAGGTGTGGGCTTTGTATCTATCTTGGCCACAATAATGCGTTCACTATGCTGTTTGTAGTAGCTTACACGCATTCCTATTTTCCTACTCATTATTAAACCTACTCCTGCATTACCCCTATTTGACTTTGTGTTTATAACCCTGTAGTCACCCGACGAGAAGTCTTGTTCCTCCTGCCACCGAACTTCACTAATTCCCACTATATCTAACTTTAACCTATCCATTTCCCTCTTTAAATTTTCTAACCTACCTGCCTGATTAAGGGATCTGACATTCCACGCTCCGATCCGTAGAACGCCAGTTTTCTTTCTCCTGATAACGACATCCTCTTGAGTAGTCCCCGCCCGGAGATCCGAATGGGGGACTATTTTACCTCCGGAATATTTTACCCAAGAGGACGCCATCATCATTTAATCATACAGTAAAGCTGTATGCCCTCGGGAAAAATTACGGCCGTAGTTTCCCCTTGCTTTCAGCCGTTCGCAGTACCAGCACAGCAAGGCCGTTTTGGTTATTGTTATAAGGCCAGATCAGTCAATCATCCAGACTGTTGCCCTTGCAACTACTGAAAAGGCTGCTGCCCCTCTTCAGGAACCACACGTTTGTCTGGCCTCTCAACAGATACCCCTCCGTTGTGGTTGTACCTACGGTAGGGCTATCTGTATCACTGAGGCACGCAAGCCTCCCCACCAACCGCAAGGTCCATGGTTCATGGGGGGAGGGTTACCTACTTACACTCTCTATTTCAAAAGGTTTTTAGCTTGTAACTAAATTTTGGGAATAGGCCCTGCTTCTTCTTAATTCAATTCTACTTACTGAATGTGTGTGTGTAGTAGAGAAATAATGTAACACATAGATTGTTAAATACAAGTATCGACAAGATTTACTCGACCGTAAGACTTTAAATTCGAATAAAATATTTACGTACATACATAACATTTGTCATTTCCAAACTAGACTGCAGCACCCACAGAGTGAGTGCTATAAGAAAGTAAATAAAATTACCATTAGAGAACTATCTAGAGATCTAAGTCAGAACATTGTTCAAGTTTAACACTCTCCTCCACGGGTAGAAACGGAGACTGATATTGGAAACCATTATTTCACGACGGACAGAATTATTAATGCTGTGCCTCTTTGTATGTGATTACCATTTATTCGTTCTTTTAATTTTGACCTAAATCGTTGCCACAGGAAGTCTAAACGTTTAGAACAAACGACGAAACTTACGCATTTAGGGTTTCTCAGCAATTTACGTGCAAACAGCAAATCGTAAATTCCCCTGTTGGGCACAATAACCAAGAAACAACGCAGCTCGCGCAGGTACCTGAAGTCGCCAAGTGGCGTGCCTGTGGGATGTGAAACTAGATTCAAATGAGTTGGGGAGGAGGTCAGGCCGGCAAGTTGCTTCTTGTAAACAATGACGCGAGTTGCGCTGGCAGTCCGCCTAATGGCACCCAACATGGACATTCTCCGCGAGATTTACCGCTATTCCTCTCCTCGTGGCTATCTTGCCGTCGCTGAAATGCATACTGCCCGCAGCAGAAGGCGCCTGGCTGTTGCAATTTCCTCTGCCACGAAGCTAGTTCACTATTCTTCCCAGATGAACAGCATGAAACATGCCTTACCTTCAACAGAGCTATTACAAAATACACCGATGGGAAAAAATAGCAACACCAAAAAGTAATTATTGTAGAGTAATGAAATTTCGGGAATACATTTGTCTAGGTAATATATTTCAGTGACTAACATTGAAATATCACAGATTCATGTTAGCGCGAGATAGTCATTGCAAATGTGAAACGCTGGTACATTAACAACCGTTGTAACCGCCAGAGTGTCGAATACGAGTTTGCAGACCTGAATGCATTGTTTTGGACAGGTGCTGGATTCCAGTTTGTGGGATGAGTCCCATGCCTGTAGCACATGATCAATCAACACACGAACGGTTAATGCTGTTTGTGGATGACGCAGGAGTTGTCGTCCGATGACGTCCCATACCTGCTCGATTGGAGACAGATCTGGTGATCGAGCAGGCCAAGGGAACATGTCAAAAAAATGGTTCAAATGGCTCTGAGCACTATGGGACTTAACATCTATGGTCATCAGTCCCCTAGAACTTAGAACTACTTAAACCTAACTAACCTAAGGACATCACACAACACCCAGTCATCACGAGGCAGAGAAAATCCCTGACTCCGCCAAGGCAACATGTCGACAGTCTGTAGAACACGTTGGGTTATGACAGCGGTATGTGGGCGAGTGTTATCTTGTTGGAGTATGAGAATGGAATGCTGTTCATGAATGGCAGCACAACAGTTTGAATCACCTGACTGTAAGGGTGGATGGGATAACTACGAGAAGGCGTATGCTGCCATTCGAAATTGCACCCCAGACCATAACTCCAGGTGTACGTCCAGTGTCTCTGCACACCAATATTTTGGTTGCAGGACCTTAACTGTCCTTCTTCTAATCAACACACTGGATTCACTGGCACTGAGGCGGAACCAGATCTCACCAAAAAGCACAACAGACCCCCACCCTGCCCTCCAACGAGCTCTCGCTTAACACTACTGAAGTCAAAAACGGCGGTGGTTTGTGGTCAGTAGATTGCACGCTACAGTTTGTGTGGCTCCGAGCTGTCCCTGAAGTAACCGATTTGTAACAGTTCGTTGTGCCACTGTGGTGCCAACTTCTGCTTTAATTGCTGCTGCAGATGCAGTACGATGCGCCCTAGCCACACGCTTTTCAGTTAAACTTCACCCACCATTTAAGTCTTTATTGTAGACGTGCAACATTTCCAGGTCCAAAATCCCAGTTACACGTCAGTATCTCTTGAAAAAGTATGTTGCTAGTAGAAGTCAACAACAGTTAACGAAATTATTATTTATTAAACTTTTTTGTGACGGTCATGAATTACAACACCCAACTGGTAGTATACATTACTAAAAATACGTTGGTACTGCTAAGAGTAAGCTAAGAGATATTCTCAGATACTGGACCATGCTTGCAAACCAATACCTCTTTAAAATGTAAGTTGGTAATATAAGCCAGCAACAACGATCAAAATTTTTTCTTTTAATTTGCTTTACGGTGGATATAATGTATCTCTCATCCCCCCCCCCCCCAATCCATCCCGGTAATACACGTAACAAAAAATGCGGTGATATTATGAGAGTTAACCTTATACCAAGTTCTGTAACAATATTGACCCAAACATCTTGTCTAAACTCATTTGTTAACTTGTGCCTTAATGTTAACTGACCTCCACGTGTAGAAAACGTTGGAAACTTTTCGGTAACATCCTCCGTAATATTCCTAGTTAGAGATTCTCATATTTCGTTCCCATGTGTATATTAATTTAAAGTTTATTGCTGTCATTATCGTAATTACTGTACATCGCAGCTTCTGGAGTGAATGACTTTTCTTTTCTTATTTACAGTACTGGCCATTAAAATTGCTACACCACGAAGATGACGTGCTACAGACGCGAAATTTAACAGACAGGAAGAAGATGCTGTGATATGCAAATGATTGGCTTTTCACAGCATTCACACAAGGTTGGTGCCGGTGGTGCCACCTACAACGTGCTGACATGAGGAAAGTTCCCAAACAGTTTCTCATACACAAACAGCAGTTGGCCGCCGTTGCCTGGCGAAACGTTGTTGTAATGCCTCGTGTAAGGAGGAGAAATGCGTACCATTACCTTTCCGACATTGATAAAGGTCGGATTGTAGTCTACCGCGGTTACGGTTTATCGTATAGCGACATTGCTGCTCGCGTTGGTCGAGATCCAATGACTGTTAGCAGCATATGGAATCGGTGGTTTCAGGAGGGTAATACGGAACGCCGTTCTGGATCCCGCTAGCAGTCGAGATGACAGGCATCTTACCCGCATGGCTGTAACGGATCGTGCAGCCACGTCTCGATGCCTGAGTCAACAGATGGGGACATTTGCAAGACAACAACCATCTGCATGAACAGTTCGACGACGTTTGCAGCAGCATGGACAATCAGCTCGGAGACCTTGGCTGCGGTTACTCTTGACGCTGCATCACAGACAGGAGCGCCTGCGATGGTGTACTCAACGACGAACCTGGGTGCACAAATGGCAAAACGTCATTTTTTCGGATGAATCCACGTTCTGTTTACAGCATCATGATAGTTGCATCCGTGTTTGGCGACATCGCGGTGAACGCACATTGGAAGCGTGTATTCGTCATCGGCATATTGGCATATCACCCGGCGTGATGGTATGGGGTGACTTTGGTTACACGACTCAGTCACCTCTCGTTCGCATTGACGGCCCTTTGAACAGTGGACGTTACATTTCAGATGTGTTATGACCCGTGGCTCTACCCTTAATTTGATCTCTACATCTACATTTACATCCATACTCCGCAAGCCACCTGACGATGTGTGGCGGAGGGTACCTTGAGTACCTCTATCGGTTCTCCCTTCTATTCCAGTCTCGTATTGTTCGTGGAAACAAGGATTGTCGGTATGCCTCTGTGTGGGCTCTAATCTCTCTGATTTTATCTTCATGGTCTCTTCGCGAGGCATACGTAGGAGGGAGCAATATCCTGCTTGACTCTTCGGTGAAGATATGTTCTCGAAACTTTGACAAAAGCCCGTACCGAGCTACTGAGCGTCTCTCCTGCAGAGTCTTCCACTGGAGTTTATCTATCATCTCCGTAACGCTTTCGCGATTACTAAATGATCCTGTAACGAAGCGCGCTGCCCTCCGTTTGATCTTCTCTATATCTTCTATCAACCCTATCTGGTACGGATCCCACACTGCTGAGCAGTTTCAAGCAGTGGGCGAACAAGCGTACTGTAACCTACTTCCTTTGTTTTCGGATTGGATTTCCTTAGGTTTCTTCCAATGAATCTCAGTCTGGCATCCGCTTTACCGACGATCAACATTATATGATCATTCCATTTTAAATCACTCCTAATGCGTACTCCCAGATAATTTATGGTTTTAACTGCTTCCAGTTGCTGACCTGCTATTTTGTAGCTAAATGATAAAGCATCTATCTTTCTGTGTATTCGCAGCACATTACACTTGTCTACATTGAGATTCAATTGCCATTCCCTGCACCATGCGTAAATTCGCTGCAGATGCTCCTGCATTTCAGTGCAATTTTCCATTGTTACAACTTCTCGATACACCAGAGCATCATCTGCAAAAAGCCTCAGTGAACTTCCGACGTCATCCAAGGTCATTTATGTGTATTGTGAATAGCAACGGACCTATGACACTCCCCTGCGGCACACCTGAAATCACTCTTACTTCGGAAGAGTTCTCTCCATTGAGAATGACATGCTGCGGCCTGTTATCTGGGAATTCCACGATCCAATCACACAATTGGTCTCATAGTCCATATGCTCTTACTTTGTTCATTAAACGACTGTGGGGAACTGTATCGAACGCCTTGCGGAAGTCAAGAAACACGGCATCTACCTGTGAACCCGTGTCTATGGCCCTCTGAGTCTCGTGGACGAATAGCGCGAGCTGGGTTTCATATGACCGTCTTTTTCGAAATCCATGCTGATTCCTACAGAGTAGATTTCTAGTCTCCAGAAAAGTCATTATACTCGAACACAATACGTGTTCCAAAATTCTACAACTCATCGACGTTAGAGATATAGGTCTATAGTTCTGCACGTCTGTTCGACGTCCCTTCTTGAAAACGGGGATGACCTGTGCCCTTTTCCAATCCTTTGGAGCGCTACGCTCTTCTAGAGACCTACGGTACACCGCTGCAAGAAGGGGGGCAAGTTCCTTCGCGTACTCTGTGTAAAATTG
The DNA here is from genome assembly GCF_023864275.1 of Schistocerca cancellata. Lineage (NCBI taxonomy): Eukaryota > Metazoa > Arthropoda > Insecta > Orthoptera > Acrididae > Schistocerca > Schistocerca cancellata. Next base: position 910,866,225 of record NC_064629.1, read on the forward strand.
AACTGGTATCCCATCAGGTCCAGAGGCCTTTCCTCTTTAGAGCAATTTTAATTGTTTCTCTATCCCTCTGTCGTCTATTTCGATATCTACCATTTTGTCATCTGTGCGACAAACTAGAGAAGGAACTACAGTGCAATCTTCCTCTGTGAAACAACTTTGGAAAAAGACATTTAGTATTTCGGCCTTTAGTCTGTCATCCTCTGTTTTTAGTACCATTTTGGTCACAGAGTGTCTGGGAAACCTTACATTTCAGCAGGACAATGCACGACCGCATGTTGCAGGTCCTGTACTGGCCTTTCAGGATACAGAAAATGTTGCACTGCTGCCCTGGCCAGTACATTCTCCAGATCTCTCACCATTTGAAAACGTCTGGTCAATGGTGGCCGAGCAACTGGCTCGTCACAATACGCCAGTTTGTACTCTTGATGAACTGTGGTATCGTGTTGAAGCTGCATGGGCAGCTGTACCTGTACACGCCATCCAAGCTCTGTTTGACTCAATGCCCAGGCGTATCAAGGCCGTTATTACGGCCAGAGGTGGTTGTTGTGGGTACTGATTTCTCAGAATCTATGCACCCAAATTGCGTAAAAACGTAATCACATGTCAGTTCTAGTATAATATATTTGTCCAATGAATACCCGTTTATCATCTGCATTTCTTCTTGGTGAAGCAATTTTAATGTCCAGTAGTGTATGTATACATATATTTACAAATTTTACCTTGAGTTTAATTGCTCTAATCTTTTGCTTGTGCTTACGGCAGCACAGTCTCTTTGAACACACTCTGTAACCCTGATGTTATAGGCCTACTCCTCTTACCACGCAAATTTCTCATTACTCTGGAGCAACAGGCATCTCAGTTCCAGTCATGTGGTTATCCGTCCAATAACTAAATATGCTGCCCTCTGGACCATTGAAAAATGCCGTTTTCGTTATCTATTTCTGCTTTACGCAATGTGTAAGTCTTCTGGTAGATTTTTTTATTATTTTTATCAGTAAAATCATAACAACACCAGTTTTCGTAACTTATCAACGCTTCGCCTGATACTTCAGCATTAATCCTTTCTCGTATCATTACAACAGAGCTAACATACACTGAAGTGCCAAAGGAACTGCAACCCTTCCGCAAATTGCTGCGGATTTCAGTGCTGGGCCATCAACAAGTGTCAGAGTGCGAACCATTCAACGAAACATCATCGACATCGGCTTTCGGAAAAGATGTCCCTTTCGTGTACCCTTGATGACTGCACGACACAAAGCTTTATGCCTCGCCTGGGCTCATCAACACCGACATTGAACTGTTGAATACTGGAAACATGCTGCCTCGTCGGACAAGTCTCGTTTCAAATTGTATCGAGCGAGTGGACGAGTATGGGTATGCAGACAACCTCATGAATCCATGGATCCTGCATAACAGCAGGGGACTTTTTAATCTGGTGGAGGTTCTGTAATGGTTTGAGGCGTGTGCGATTGGAGTAATATGGGACCACTGATACGTCTAGTTACGACCCTGACAGGTGACACGTACGTAGGCATCCTGTCTGATGATTTGCATCCATTCATGTCCATTCTGCCTTCTGATGGACTTGGGCTATTCAAGCAGGACAATGCGACATCCCACACGTCCAGAATTGCTACAGAGTGGCTCCAGAAACACACTTCCGAGTTTCAATACATCCACTGGCAACCAAACTCTCCAGACGTGAACATTATTGAGATTATCTGAAATGCCCTGCAACGTGCTGTTCAAAAGAGATCTCCATCCCCTCGTACTCTTACGGATTTATTGACAACCCTGCAGAGATCATGGTGTCCATTCCCTTCAGGATTGCTTCATACATTATTCGAGTGCATTCCACGTCGTATTGCGACAATTCTGCGGGCTCGCGGGGGCCCTACACGACGTTAGGCAGGTTTTCCAGTTTCTTCGGCTATTCAGTGTACAACCTTCAAATACAGGGTGATTCAAAAAGAATACCACAACTTTAAAAATGTGTATTTAATGAAAGAAACATAATATAACCTTCTGTTATACATCATTACAAAGAGTATTTAAAAAGGTTTTATTTTACTCAAAAACAAGTTCAGAGATGTTCAATATGGCCCCCTCCAGACACTCGAGCAATATCAACCCGATACTCCAACTCGTTCCACAGTCACTGTAGCATATCAGGTGTAACAGTTTGGATAGCTGCTGTTATTTCTCGTTTCAAATCATCAATGGTGGCTGGGAGAGGTGGCCGAAACACCATATCCTTAACAGAGCCCCATAAGAAAAAATCGCAGGGGTTAAGATCAGGGCTTCTTGGAGGCCAGTGATGAAGTGCTCTGTCACGGGCTGCCTGGCGGCCGATCCATCGCCTCGGGTAGTTGACGTTCCGGTAGTTATGGACAGATAAGTGCCAATGTGGAGGCGCTCCATCCTGCTGACATATGAATTGTTGTACTTCTTGTTCGAGCTGAGGGAACAGCCAATTCTCTAACATCTCCAGATACTGTAGTCCAGTTACAGTAGCACCTTCGAAGAAAAAGGGACCAAAAACTTTATTGGCTGAAATGGCACAGAAAACGTTCACCTTAGGCGAGTCACGTTCATACTGAGTTGTTTCCCGCGGATTGTGGAATTTGCAGCTCTCTGCTAGCTCTGCGAGTCGATTTTCCTGGGCTGCGAACAAATGCTTGCTGGATGCGTGCTACATTTTCATCACTCGTTCTCGGCCGTCCAGAACTTTTCCCTTTGCACAAACACCCATTCTCTGTAAACTGTTTATACCAACGTTTAATACAGCACCTATCAGGAGGTTTAACACCATACTTCGTTCGAAATGCACGCTGAACAACTGTCGTCGATTCACTTCTGCCGTACTCAATAACACAAACAGCTTTCTGTTGAGCGGTCGCCATCTTAGCATCAACTGACGCTGACGCCTAGTCAACAGCGCCTCAAGCGAACAAATGTACAACTAAATGAAACTTTATAGCTCCCTTAATTCGCCGACAGATAGTGCTTAGCTCTGCCTTTTGTCGTTGCAGAGTTTTAAATTCCTAAAGTTGTGGTATTCTTTTTGAATCACCCTGTATATTCCTAAGCTTATTCTTACAGTTATTCTCTCTATATTAGCTACTCTTATACTGGAATAGCTAGATGTATCATTCTATATCTTAGGCTTTCCAGGCAATATAACCGAGCGAGGTGGCGCTGTGGTTAGTACACTGGACTAGCATTCGGAAGGAAGACGGTTCAAGCCCGCGTCCGGCCATCCTGATTTAGGTTTTCCGTGATAACATTAAATCGCTTCAGGCGAATACCGGGATGATTCCTTTGAAAGGGAACGACCGATTTCTTTCCCCATCCTTCCCTAATCCGACCTTGCTCTCCGTCTCTAATGGCCTTGCTGTCGACTGGACGTTAAACACTAATCTTCTCCTCCAGAGAATTTACGCTTCTTTTACTTTTCCTAGCAGATTTACTTGGTGTATTTTAATATTACCTTTAGTCCACCAGCTCGACTAACATCGTCCTTTTTCATGAATTTGCTCTAATATCAAGACAGATTAAATAGTGAAAAACTACCCACACTTCATAGCAGGAAAGTACTTGGGCTCGAACAAACAGATATGTGTGAACGGTTGGGTACAGCACCATTATGTACCTCTGAATGTGCTGGTGGGTGTCGTTTTTCTGCAAAACTCTGCAGTCATGCTCTAGATATCACTGTAGATGTAATTGTAGACGCCATACGCAACGCAGCAATCTTAACTATAGATGTAAATGCGGGATGTCAATAAAATGCTGCGAGCAATACGAATGACTGCAAAACGCACAGTGAAGAAATGCAAGTTGATCGCATGGCGTATTTGCACGTTCTATAATATCAGTGTTGAACGCCACGTCAGTGACACTTTTGAAGTTGTTCGCTGGTTCACCAATATCGTAGCCAGCGTTCTGCCACGCGTAACGAAGCATTGGTCTGTATACTCCCGCAGATAACTGATTGTAAATCACAGAATGCATATTCATAATAAAGAAACTGTCGTGCAATTTCAGTTGAATATTACTGGATCGTAGTTTAATGAAATCTGTTATTCTCTTGGCATATATTTTATATTGCCTGAAGAAATACACATCTAGAGGTTGTGCATATTTTGTAGTTTTCGGTGGAATGATTTTTAAATCTACATGTTTTCCGCCAGATGCTTCCAGTAGTACTCGTTCATCCTTATGTCAAGACCAGCAGTTACAAAGTACTAATGACTTTCTCGACAAATGTGGATTCGAAACTGACAGAAAAAACGTCTTCAGGTGTTGTTTCGTCATCTTCCCACTCACATTTGCATCGACGACGACATTTGGAGGGCACCGCGTTTCTATTTCCCTTGACACGCGGGGTCCAAACTTTCCACTGGATTCTTGGAAGCAAATATAGAGTTTGTCTGCCAATCGTCCGTCCATTGATATAGCGGCATCGATCGTGTAACTATGTGTTGCACAGTTAACTGATTGCAACATCGCGACAGTGTTTCTCTCCCCTTTCATAGATAGTGTTCTGTCACAAGAAAATTCATAGTTAAGCTGACTCTGATGACAGTTCCATACAGAACTAATGTCGATGTGCTCTCTCGTGATATGCTCACTGACGTCAGCAACAAACGTTTGAGCTCTTTCAATCAGCTCTTCTTCGTCATCCTTATCTTTTCGTGCTTGGAGCATAGTGATATGGCGTGATGTTATCCTAAACTCCTTTTTCAAATTAGTAATAAATCCTAGTGAAGCTGTAAAGTTTGTACACCGGAGATTTCTGGCTATGTCCAATGCCCAACGGCGGATCCGCATTTTCACGCTTCATCGAATTTCGCCATTACACGCTCCTTGATGGTCTTGAACAGCAGTGTACGATTTCCTTTGAAAACTGTATTTCCTGCTCTTTTCTTTTCCACGTAATCCAGTATGTTTTTAATATTCCCTCTAGACTTCAATTTAGGGTATCTTTGCCGAAGCTTGTCGTATGTGTCGAAACCTCTTACGTATTAATCATCTTACATGTTCTCCAGTGTGCTGTCATCAAACGCCGTGTTGATACTTGCCACTTTAACCTTCTTCTTGGGAGACGGTTGGTATTCACTGTCACTGCGTCCATCGCCTCTTCCCTATCATCATCATTATGTGTTAGTATTACAACAATATCTGTTTCTAACTTATGCTCATATTTCTTCACCATAATAGATACCAGAAAACATGCGAATGATTCGTCTTCTACACGAATAACATCTTCACGAAGAAGGGTTCTTCGTAACTTCATCTCAACCAATCGCAATACATTAGCAGGATTGATTACCAATCGCCGAGCCATCTGACGCTTCAATACACAAATAATGTCGCAAAACGCAACGTCAGAGGCCCACTGCACCGTCCCTACTGGTCCCGACTGGCGTACCGGCATGTCAGTGTGCAATGCGGCATGGCGTACGCAGAGGCCTCTAACGGATGACTGCAGAGTTTTGCAGATGCGGGAGGATCACTAGTGCAATAAGAGACCTTTACATTATTTCTAACACGATTTTTGTGTGTTTGTGTGTGTTCGAGCCCAAGTACTTTCCTGGTTAGATCAAAAATAGAATACTGATTACATGGCAGACCTGAATCAAACTGGGATAATGACCCTAGCAAGCTAAGGAGCACACATCAGCAATGCTGTGAAGTCTGACTGAGAGGCGGCGCGTGTGAGTGTGGCTGCATCTGGAGGGCGCTCAACATCGCGGTCATCAGCGCCCGTATGCTGACCGTGTGAGGCAAATTGGGCTATAGCACACAAAAAGAGGATAGCCTAGAATACCACATAAGACCAGCGACGCCTGTGGACGGTACAACGGAGCAAACTAGTCAAGGCAGACAATTACAGCGACATCTGATCTGGACAGCCACTGAGAGCCCAGTCCAGAAAAGAAGATCGGCGGGTCATTAAAATAGCAACGGGATAAGTCAGTCGTTCTCTAACAAACTAAAAGCAGCGACATAGGAGCTTAGGTAGAAGTGAAGACAAAACACAAAATCGTAAAACACATGCCACATTCAGCTCATTATCACCCAGAACTGAGAACAGGTCTGTCCGTAAACAAGCTTGAACCCTGTCGTCATTATATAAAACAGAGTCAGTGAAAATGTGGTGAACCATAACCAGCACACCATATGCACCACTAACAGGCGGTTCTTCACGTCTGAGAAGGAAGCCTTGGGTCACGGGATTATGTCCTATCCGAAGTCGCGTTAAACAGACTTCATCAGTTAGAGCTGGCCGTAAGGAGATGCGCCATGGCCTCACAGTCGCTTTTACTGTCGCAACTTATTTTCTGTCACGTTCACCCAGTCTTCCTCCCAAAGACTCATTACAGAAGTTAGCAGCAAAGACAAAAAAATGGTTCAAATGGCTCTGAGCACTATGGGACTTAACATCTGTGATCATCAGTCCCCTAGAACTTAGAACTACTTAAACCTAACTAACCTAAGGACATCACACACATCCATGCCCGAGGCAGGATTCGAACCTGCGATCGTAGCAGCCGCGCGGTTCCGGACTGCGCGCCTAGAACCGCTAGACCACCGCGGCCGGCGCAGCAAAGACAGCGCAGCGCACAGAGGGTTAGGGCAGGCAGTGACGTGGGGAAGGGCACATGCCTATTTAGCCACAGTATCGGCAAACTCATTCCCAAGGATACCCACGTGTGCTGGAACCCAGCAGAGTAAGACCTCCTTTCCTTGTCGTTGCAAGTGCAGGATGGCGTCGAGGCTGTTGTGGACAGTTCTATCTGCTGGGTACATAGCTTGTCCGGTCTATGTACCACGTTCACGTTTCATCTGATCCACAGCTTTAAGAATAGCATGTAGTTCGGCGTCAAAGATAGTAGGCGCACAAGTCTGACGGAACCCAAAGACAGAGGCAGGAAAAGTGACAAAACAACCGACAGCATCCCCCTCTTTTGACCCATCTGTGTATACCACATCACAGTCCTGGTGATCGTTCAAAATGGTAAGAAATTTATGCTTAAAAACGCAGTCTGCAATGAACAATTTGTTGTATTCTGTCAAATTTAAAATCATTATAGGTATCAATAACAATCATGGCGTAGCTTTGCAACAACCTTCCAGCTAAATGTTTGGCGGAGACACTCCCAGATCCAATAATAGCTGCTTTGCCGTATACAAACCATTTAGTCTCCCGTGGGTGAGTGCATAGAGTCGTTCTAAGGATGCGCAGATAGTAACAGCTCCAGGGAAAGCCAGCGAATTCGGAAACGACCAGAGCTCGAGCACCTGTTTAACCACAAGGGACCGCCGCCGAGCAGTTAATGGCGGCTGCCCTGCCTCTGCACACAAGATCGGTATAGGGCTGGTCCTATAGGCTGCTGTGGTCAATCTGATGCCTTCGCGGTGTACGGAGTCCGCACCTTTATACATGTTGGTCCTGCTGAGCCACAGACTGTACAACCATAATCAAGACGAGATAACACGAAACCTTAAAGAACTCCAGTAATCAGCGTCTATCTGAATGCCAGTTCTTCCCATTCAAGCACTTCATGATATCCAGCGCTTTAAGGGCGCGTGTTCTGAGGTCCTTGAGATGTGGCAGTCAAGTAACATTACTATCAAATAACAGACCTAAAAATCGCACCGTTTCCTTAAAATGTAAAACAATGTCTCATTGCCTTAGTTCCAGAGGTGTAAGAAGAGAATGATCGCGATTAAACTCAGCACATACGGTCTTCCCTGCGTAGAAATTAAAACTTCTCCTAGCAGACCACTCTTCCAGTCGCTTAAGTATCAACTGTAACTGACGAGAAGATGATGTGGGGCTAGAAGTGGAACAGAAAATAGAAAATCATCCACAAACAATGATCACCGCACAAGACTCCACGCTGCAGACGATATGCCATCGATTGCAACTGCGAACAAAGTCACGCTTAAAACGCTCCCCTATAGGAAAGAGTATCCCTGACTCGGTACAGAAAAGAACGTTCTGCAAGAAAGGAGTGCAGCAAAAGGGGAGGCAGCCACGAAAGCTCCAATATGGAGAATGGGAGATTATAGGTCTCGTAATTGCTGGAGGTGAACGAAAGACGTCTCCTCTCCCGAACTTCGCAATAGGCGTGGCAACCTGGAATTGGACTCGTGGACATTAATATATTGTAAAAGTACCACGCCTTGGTGTTAACGACATCCGCGGTCATTTCTTTCAGGACTCATTGTTCCTTAAGGCAGCTAATGGACAGGACATCCTTTTCCCAGATATCTTCCTTACGGATTCTCATACCGCAGTGGCGGAAGCTGGCCGATTAATGGACTTCAGAAACTCGTGTCATGACTGCTGCTTGCTCTCCTTCACTGTACGTCGGGTTTTGGCTCTCGATAACCGAAAGGCTCGAACGGTCTCTGCAGTTGGATTATGCTACAACCTACGCAGCGCTGTCCGCCTGTCCCATACAGCGCAACAACGACACTGATCATTCCACCAAGGAACAGGTTACCTTCTGTGATGGCGTGACGATTTAGGTATACATGCGACAGCGGCAGCGTGGATTAGTCCCCTGGAACTTAGAACTACTTAAACCTAACTAACCTAGGGACATAACATAACACCCAGTCATCACGAGGCAGAAAAAATCCCGGGAATCGTACCTGGGAACCCGGGCGCGGGAAGCCAGAACGCTACCGCACGACCACGAGCTGCAGACATGCAAACGCATCCTACGTGAGACCAAACAGGGGCTCCGCTCCTGTCATGCTGATGGCAATGTGGCGGCGGTAACCATAGACCACGCTCGCTTAGGTATGCGCACGATACGCATTTTCGAATTGCCATTCGAACTTCCTGCTGAGGAAGTCGTCGCGGCACTCCGACCATACAGCACAGTCCATGGGCACACTGCGGAGAAGTGGACACTGTTTCGGACATATCCTGTCCTACACGGGGTCCGACAGGTTACCATTGATCTCCGAAGCCACGTCCACTACTACTTACAAATAGGCGGATGCCGTGCGATAATTATATACGACGGCCAGCCTCGGACCTGTTCCGAGTGCGGCAAAGAATGCCTACAACGGCCTATTACGCAACTTCCATTTGCCGAAGGACCACCCACTTCGCAACCTACGGTCCTACCGGTGACCTACGCCGCTGCTCTAGCTTCTCCTACCGCTTTGCAACACTACCCGGGCGCCACCAACGACGCCACCAACGGGCCCGACCAGACACCGACGGAGAGCGCCTCGGACGGCCCCCCACCTCGGACGGCCATCGACGCAGCTCCGACGATGCCGACGTAATTGGACGCTGACCCTATCCTCGGCAACACGATGGAGATCGACTCGCTCATCGTCCCTACGGCGGCCTTCCTGCCAGAACGACGCGACTCCCTTCCGGCGTCGGACACGGAGGGTCGCACAAGGAAACAGCGTTCTTCGAAACGTCGTAAGTGAAGGATCCGCACCGCTTTCGGCCAAGAGGAGATGCTGCAAGTCGAGGATGACGCAACCGTCGACCAGCACGGCGCCCCAGAACCCTCTACTGCTGACGAAGACGTTATGAGTTCGGAGACATCCACCGGTGTGCCTGCTCCCATCTCCCCGACGCCCTATGCGGACACTGGACTGAATCATGAACATATCACAGGCGACACTACGCCACGCACCATTACATCATCTTCTGCAGACAAAATGGACGATAAACCGGTGCCCGCTTCCACGGCGTGCACGAGGAGGAGGTCAAGGAGCAGGACCCGTTACGGGACCCTGCGGCATCGGGTCCCTGCGGGCGAGCGGGATAACGTTCCACTGCGACGGCCACACCATCGCGCGGACGGCAGAGTGGACCAGCCTCCAGCAGTCCGCCACCAGGCCTACCAGATAGTAACCATTAACACCAACAACATCCGTTCCGGAGTGATAATCCAACTTATGCAGGAGATGTTCCCTGCTTCTGATGTTGATTTCGCCCTCCTGCAGGAAGTTCACTTGGCCAGTCTCCCGGATATCAATGGATATAGCGCCCACGCCTCCGCGAGTGATCCTATGGGTCGCGGAGTGGCCATCTACGTCCGCCACGGGATTTTTGTGACCGACGTCACCTTCCTTCCATCAGCTCGGAGTATGGCACACACTGCTACGGGGACACGCATCATTAATGTCTACGCTCCCTCAGGCACCGACCGACGGCATGAAAGGGCCCAGTTTTATTCCGAGAAAATCGCCCCCCTGTTTTTACGGCCATATGACCACTGCCTACTAGGGGTGATTTTAACTGCGTTCTGCACCCCAAAGATCAGATTCGACTCTATACTACATGCCAGGAACTACGTATAGTGGTACGAGACCTCATGCTTCACGATACCTGGAAAGTTCAACACGGCGACCGTTCTGGCCGTACCTTTCTTACTAGTCATTCCACAAGCCGGCTAGACAGGTTATATGCCTCAAAAACTCTTAGATCTGCGATACGGGGCGCCGAACGCTGGCCACTGGCCTTTTCCGACCATCGAGCTTACATCTGTACGGTCCTCCTTCCGCCGCAATCTGTATGGCGCAGCCGTGCGCCATGGAAACTAAATATTTCTCATCTGCATGACCTGGCATGTCGTCAACAATTCACTATGACGTCGACAGCCTGCGAACGACGCCTTCCCCGCTACCGCTCGACATTGACATGGCGGATGGCCTGCGCCAAACCAGCCGATCCGGAGGACAATGGTGAGATACGGGAAGGACATGGTCGACTGGCATCGCAACACTGTTTACTTCTATTATGCGATTCTCCGAGATCTGGACACTCAGCCTCCAACCCCAGACAAGGAGTTGGAACGGCAAAGAACTAAGGCGATGATAATAGCGCTGTCACGCCGGAAATTGCAAGGGGTGATGATACGGACGCGGCGCCACTATCACGCGAGTTTAGAAATTCCATCCATGCATTATATAGTGTCCGACGAATGACGGTGTCGTCGGCAGATCATCAGCACTCTGACGACGCCTCATGGCATGCGGGTGACCAATCTAATGACATCGTCCACGCATTCGTTGAACTCTACTGTCGTACTTATACTGCAGAGGATGCTGAAACTGCAGCAGATGACTCCATTTTGCGTTACGTCACGCGCACCCTCCCCCCACACGGAGGCGGATGCTTTGACAGTGGTGGTTACGCGAGACGAAATCGACAACGCAATCGACAAGGGTACAGTCAACAACAGATCGCCCGGTGTTGACGGCTTACCGACTGAGTTTTACCGTACCTTCCGGGACTTCATGACACAGTAGTGGACGACTATCTATCGAGAACTCATGACATCTGACCAAGCAATCCCACCCACCTTTGCTGAGGGCATCATCATTCCGGTCCACAAACCAGCCCGTGGTTCGATTGTCACGAGATACAGACCGCTCACCCTACTCAATGCCGATTACAAGATTTTCGCGCGCTTACTGGCAATGCGGCTCCGAACAATACCCCCTCATATCCTCTCCCCAGAGCAAACGACGCCTGGGGGACAGGCTAACATACAGACTGCCACAGGAAAATGCCGCGACTGAATTGCGATGGTGGCGGCCTGCAGACTCGGTGCAGCGGTCATCGCTATAGACTTGGACAGCACCTTCGATAAAGTGCGCCATCGTTTCCTGTTTTCGGTGACGAACCGAATGGGCATCCCCCCTCCGATCTTCGTCGTCCTCCGATGTCTTTACAACAGTGCCAGTTCACGTGTCCAATTCAATGGACGTTAAGCAGGGCCGGTACCCATCTACCGTTCCATACGGCAAGGGTATCCCCTTTCTACCCTCCTGTATGCCATTGCTCTTGAGCCCCTCATCTGGGGCTTGACAACCAAGCTCTCCGGCCTCACCCTACGCCAACACACTTTTAGCTCTCTGGCATATGCTGATGACCTCCTCCTCCTCTTTCGCTCCGGCTGTAAGATTCGAGTAGTCCTCGAATTGATTACCCGTTATGGGGCTGCCACTGGCAGTGCCATGTATGGCGCCAAATCTTCTGCAATGCACATTGGACGAGGCCTCCAGGAAGGTGAAGTGGCACCCCTGCCGCTTGTGCGGTACCTGGGCATTGTCTTTACACCCACGGTCTCACGCATTTCCGTCGTCTGTTACATGGCATCCGCAACGACGTCCGCCAGACCCTCTTGCGCCGCCAGGACACACTTAAACGCGTTGAGTTTCTTAATATTTATATGGCATCAGAATTGGTCCACATCGTGCATGTTCTCTCTCTGTAGTCCCAAGCAGGGACTGCAGCGACTCAAACTAACTTGGCCAGACCAGTGCCAGGGGCAAGCTCGCTGGGGTTAGCTCGGTGAGCAGGCCACAACAGTAGGTTTATATATGAACTGGCACAACTGTAACGCTGCTGAGTAGATTAGAATTAGAGTAGATTAATAAACTAGATTAACCTTGTTCATAGTTATGCCAGTACTTGAAAGCTTTTTGTAGCAATGCTGCTTTGTTTTCATGTTGTATCACATATAGACCCACTAATTAGATAAGGTGGTGGGTTTCGTTGTATCATATTGTACATTGTGCTGTAGCAATAAAGATTTTTTTAAAAAACTAAAGGTTCTCCCTCTGCCAACCGCAATTGGGCGCAACCTTTAGACGGCTTTTGGCTATTATCTCATGGATGGTTACATGTTTAAAGTCCGTCATGAGACACTTAACCTGACCCCACGAGATGGTGGCGTTGGGCTCGTCAGTGTCCGTATGTGAGCAGCAGCTTTCTATGTCAGTAACATGAGGAAACAGTGGACTGGGCGGGCCACATCTCTAAAACGCCACTTGCTTGAGGTCCTCCTGCATCCTTCCACCTCACCACCGGTGTCTGTCATCCATATCGTGCCTCATTTATCTCATATTTCGACCTTTTTCGTCGACTACAGTTACAAACGTACCAGTCTACCAGATACGCGCCCACCCAGGACTAAGGATTTTTACAGCCTGCTACTACACTGTGTTCCCCGGAATGTGATGGAGACCAAACATCCCTTCATCCAGTGGCCCATAGTGTTGACTACTGTCCACCAACCCCTCCTCCCTACGAACGTCCGAGCACTGTGGTATCACATAGTCAACAGGAAACTTGCCACGAAACAGCAACTGCGCGACATTGGCTTGTCAGATTCCCCTCCTTGTCTCCTTTGCCAGCAACTGGACACTGATGACCACCGCCTGACATGCGCCTCTTCGCAAGATGTATGGCGCTTCGTGCAGCAAATTATTACCTGCTATCTCCGAGTACCACCAGACACAATCGAAACTCGAATGTTTCTATACCCGGAGGACTAACATTTTCCCGCCGCCAAATGTCATGCTATTTCGTGGGTCAAAGGGTGGGCAGTCGCTTATCTATTTCATGAGGGACCAAAATCCCGCCCCGACTTCTGGACCTATTTACGAGCAGCCCACGCAGCTCTCGAAAATACGCTACGTTACCGAACATTATTTGCTAACTATCTTCGAGGGGTCTTTGTTAGACCTCCACTAAGTTCGTGGGTGCCTGGCTCAGAGGGCACCTACCCCTCCTCCCCCGACGGTGTCCGACTTTAAGCGGCCTATGATCGATTCTACCTCTGACCTCCGCGGATGGGAGAGCGCGTCGCAGATTGCAAGGATTTTTTTTTTCTTTCCATTTTCTTTTCTTTTTCTTTACCCAGCATTTATACTTTTTTCTCTGTCGCCTATGTGTTCCACATAATTTCATGATAATAGTGAATATTACAAAAACACAATGCAAACAAATAAACAACAACAACGACTTCAATTTCTGTTTATTTCTGTCTCTCCCACTTCCCTATGCCTCACAGGCTCGGTGGTGGTGAGGGGGACACTGTGGCCAGGCCTCGGGTATCGATCTCAGCCCACTTTGCCCCCCGAACCCCCACAGGTCCACTATCATGATTTTAAAAAAAAGTGGTCAGAGCGAAAAGAAAAGAAAAACAAAAAAGAAAACAAAAATAAAAAAAAGGTCAGCCTGACGGACAGGCGTCCTAAGGGACGCTGGTTCGATTCTCGGCTGGGTCGGGGATTTTCTCCGCTCATGGACTGGGTGTTGTGTTGTCTTCATCATCATTTCATCCCCATCCGGCGCGCTGGTCGCCCAATGTGGTGTCGAATGTAATAAGACCTGCACCAAGGCGGCCGGACCTGCCCCGTAAGGGGGCCAAATGTTCAAATGTGTGTGAAATCTTATGGGACTTAACTGCTAAGTTCATCAGTCCCTAAGCTTACACACTACTCAACCTAAATTATCCTAAGGACAAACACACACACCCATGCCCGAGGGAGGACTCGAACCTGCGCCGGGACCAGCCGCACAGTCCGTGACTGCAGCGCCTTAGAACGCTCGGCCAATCCCGCGCGGCCCTCCCGGCCAATGACGCCAAACGCTCATTTCATTTCATCTCTGAGTCCAACCTTCCTTCATTTCTACGTGTGTTTACTTAGGCAGAGCAACGAAGTACATAATTAGGCCCAGCATAGCATACAGATCCATTTCAAAACTTTATGAAACAGCTAAATAGCTACTCTGGAAGCTGTTCACTTGGCCGGTACGTTGGTACGAAACGTTGGCGATATAACGTATCTGAGATATGTACAAACCATCTGCGCTTTATTTATTGATCTGATCACCCGGAATGTATGAAGACCCGATAAGATTTCACTCTGTATCGTTTAAAGCCTTAGATTACAGCGCACTTGCCAATCGCTTCATGCTGATCTTGCAAAGTCATAGACCATGTACAGTTCTATCAACGTTCATACTTCAGATCTGTTGCGTAAAGTTATATGCATTACTGCAACCAGTCACTTCTTTATGGATTAATAATCGCATCATATCACTTCCACATTACTTGCGACGCGCTTCGATTCACAGGTGTTCATCTTGGGACATAAGGACTTACGAAAAACTTAAAAATTTAGCTTCCTGGAAGATTAAAACAATGAACTCAAGCTCCAGTTTAACTAGAGACGTTTGCCTTTCGCAGGAAAATGCTCTACCGACTGAGCTACTTAAGCACGACTCGTGATTCCTCCTTACAATTTTACTTCTGTACCACATCCCCTACATTTCAAACTTGACAGAAGCTCTCCTGTTGGACTTGCAGCACTAGTAGTCTTGGAAGATAGGATATTTTGGAGAAATGACTTAGCCACAGTCTGCGGGGTGTTCCCAGAATGAAATTTTCACTCTAAAGCGGAGAGGCAAAATTTTATTCTGGAAACATCCCCCAGGCAGATGTAAGTCATGTCTCCGCAATAGCCTTTCTTCCAGGAATACTAGTCCCGAACGTTTCGCTGCAGAACCTCTGGGATATATGAAGGTAGGCATGAGGAACCGATGGAACTACAGCCTTCAGGATGGATCGTCTGCCGTGCAGAGTAAAAATTTCATTCTACTTAAACATCGTTTACCACACTAAGACTATTAATTAAGTTATCGCTGATTTATTAAGTTGCTAGGGGACTCTCATTACGTCTGTATCTGTCTTACTGCTACTGTGGTCAAGCATTTTTTCTAGTACAACAGAACTTCCCGACACGATTTTGAATCCAGTTTCACTAATTTATACCGAAACATCAACAGAAATTCCAGTACTAAGCTGTTGACAATTTTGTTAGAGATGATATCAACTTGTCATCAATGTCACTATGTTACGCATACAATTGTTCGTACTGGCTCGTCTGTCATTATAACTTCAAATTAACCTACAAGGTGTGGACAAAGATACGGAAACACTAAAACACCATTACCATGTCAAATACGATGTAGGAAAACAGTTCACTTTACACAGCTTGTAGTCGTCTAGGAATGGATAAATACAGGAGCTGTATGGTTATTATGGGAATCATATACAATTCATCTTGCCAAATAGTGGTAAGTTCAGATAAGGTGATGGACGTGGACAGCGATCACACACTTTTTCTTCAAAGCAGACCACAAAGACTGAATAATACGAGTATTTAGGTCTGTTCATTCCGTTTCATACTAAAAACCGCGCCTGGAGGACGCAAGCTGTATGAATAGCAGCCCTGTCGTCTTGGGATAAAGCATCACCACTGGGGAACAAATATCGTACAGTGGGATGGACCTAATCTCCCGAACAAGACACATAACCCTTGGCAGAAACGCAGCCTTGCACAGCAACCTTGAGGCCTACGGAATACCACGGAATACCACGCCTCCTTCACTCATGACAGCAATTGGTCTATATCATAGGCTATAGACGGCATACATCAGACGTAAAATCGGCCAGTTGGAAACTGTGTGAAAAAAGACTCATCCCTCCAAATGATTTTTCTCCATTGCTTCTCCACAACATTTTACTGTTACGGGCATTTGCATAACTCATGTGTGGTTTTGGAATTCCTCCTTGCCCTGAAATCCGCTGCTTACGGAGCCCTCTTCGTGTTGTTTTGGTGCTGACAGGGATCGCGAGGGCGACATTCAGTTCCACAATCACTTTTGCAGCTGTCGTCCTCTTCTTTTTCGTCACAATCCCCTTCAAAGACCGTTGTCACGATCACGCAGCGCACAGACTCGTCACCATTCTGACAGTGGCTGCTGTTTTTCCACTTTCTATGTATGTGGTTTAGATCTTTGATACGGTTCCTCTTGAAGCACTAAACCCTTCCGTTACCTTCGTTACGGATGCACTCACAATACGAGCACCAACAATTCACTTAGCTCCATCGCAATGCACTCACAACTACACATAACATTGCTCTCGCGACAACTGACAGTTGCAGTGTACGGGGAACATTGCATAGTTACCGTTCGTGGTCAAATATAACAGAGCTACCTGCAGGCTTGGGTAGCAGCGGCATATATCTTTAGGCATGTTCTTCTCGCGGTGTTCCCGTATTTTTCCAACGTTGCAGGTGAACACCAAGTTAATCATCTCTGCCAGACGGTAACATATTTGCTAACGAAAATTTTTTCAAAGTGGCCAGTATTTGTTGGGCGGTTTACGCTGAGCTGTTTTGTGCGAATTTGATGTAGTAGCTTTCATAAGAGTCACATATATTTTGGAACGCGATGTGCAAAACAATGCGATTAACTTAAAAATCTCATCACATAGTACAAAGTGTGACTTCGTAGGCTTTCCCGGCGTAATAAGTGGCGAAAGTCTCTTCGCGTTTGCTGCAGCAAACGCGAAGATACTTTCATAGTACGAGGTGACATTGATTTAAGAAAGTGTCAAAAAGGGCCATAACACAAGGAGGACTGCAACAGCCAAAAAACGTAGATATTTGTGGTATAAGATGTGGACTTATTACAGATTTTTATAACTCAAGAAACTCAATGAACAACCTTGCTGGAAACTCGTCGCAAATAAATTTAAGTTATCAGATCAGTAATCCACAGAAACTGTATACGGTTACCGTATGAAAATATAACATTTATTGTAACAGTCGCTGAAAACTAATACTTCCAATATGACAAATGATTATGTGTTTATTCCAGTTACATCTATTCCTTTTGGTGAGACAGATTTCACAAACGCTTACGTACATTGAATACAGGTAGGTAAGTGGTACCACATTACTTTCAGTGTAACTTACTATATACTGGAGTTACAGCGCTTCAGGTCTAGGAAGTGTAAGGAGTGGAAAAGATTCTACCGATACTTCGGCGATGAAATATCAGTTGGCTTGTTGTCTTTTCGGTCTTGACGTCTAGTGTCGAAACAGTGTATTCTAAGTAGGAACATAAAATCAGTTGTGTATTGCTGAAAATTTTGGTACTACCAACTTTTCGCTATTTCCACAGATATAATTTACCTTTGGAGTTCTACTAGAATCCCACGTGTGTGCCGCTCAATAAGTTTGAACTGTTAGCCTGCATTGGTAAAGATTAGTAGTGAATGTGGCGATTTAAAGGATCACGTTTGGCAGGGACAAAGCCACTAAAAGCTCTTCCTAGCTTATTTGAGAGTCAGCTGCCATTCCAGGGAGACTGTTGGTTCCTCGTTTCACAGTTCGCACGACTGGAGGCTGCGCGGTCGTGATAACTCGCCGCTCATCAATCATGCGTCCGCTCTCCGCTCTCCGCTCTCCGCCCTCCGCTCCGCTGGCGGAGGAGGGCCGACAGCGCGTTCTGCATCTGCGTACAGCCGTCACGTTCACAAATCACAGCCCGCAGCCACTTTGTCTGAAAGGCCTCTATATCCGTATACTCTCGAGAAATCACTATTTCTCGTATTCGAGACCTACGAATACATCTACAACTGTACGACTACTCTGCAATTCACACGTAAGTAGTGATGATGTTGATGAAAAGATTTAGTGGGCGCATTACAGCGAAGTCTTCAGTGCCCTCTGGAAATTGTAATGAGGCGATTTTGGAGGAAGATTGTAAAATTACTAAAACCAGAACCGCAAATAAAAACGCAAAGAAAAAACTGAAAACTTGCACACTCAGTCATATAAAAATAACTAAAATCGCGTTGCCTGATGATCTATGGACAGAAATAAAATAAGACTGCAGATATCTGAGGACAGCTGATCACTGGAATAAAAGAGGATGAGTCAGCCATTCTGTAGCACATTAAAATTCCTGGCCTGAAACCGTAGGGCACAGACGAGATATGTCAAAAAATTTTAAAAGCTACATCACACTCGTCTTGTCATCAGATAAACTAGATGGCATGTCCCAACCTAAATTCCCTTCAGCTGACTTGTCACAAAATAGAATGTACTAAGGTAAAATGTGGCCTACACTGACTTGCAAGCCACAGGCAACAAAGACAGGGGATTCCTCTCGCTGAATTAAAATGCGATGTGTTAGGGGACAGTGTCCAATTCGGAGGCAGGGTCACCTCATCTCGCCAGAGCGACCGGCATGAGGATCTTCACGACTGGGCAGCTGGCTTCACTAACTACAGCTTATGGTCCGTCACTGCCAGCAACTCCTTCTCCCATAACTGTATGGACCTGTGACCTCCCTCCAAAATGACAGCCTGTAGGGGAATGGGGCACTGTGTAGAGCTTTAAGCCCTGTAGGCCTCCTTGGCAGCTTTGGCAGCCTGTTCATTTCCCCAAATTCCCCATGCCCTGCTACTAAGCAGAATGACACCTCTATCCACAGCCACTCTTGGAAGTGCAGTTGGTCTTTATGAGTTGAACCAGTTTCTCTTCTGGGTACCCGTGCTGCAACGAATCCATGGCACTAAGGCAATCAGAAACTGATTGCCCTGAAGACGCCTCAACTGCTCAAATGCCGTCAGGATCGCATGGAGCTCTACAGAAAAGACAGTATAAGTATGGGAAGGAGAATACTGAGGACAAGGGCGGGGAAAACTACGGAATATCCCGTGGAGTCCCTTATTGTGAGCCGGCCGCTGTGGCTGAGCGGTTACAGGCGCTTCAGTCCGGAATCACACGGCTGCTACGGTCAAAGGTTCGAATCCTGCCTCGGGCATGGCTGTGTGTGATGACATTAGGTTAGTTAGGTTTAAGTAATTCTAAGTCTAGGGGACTGACGACCTCAGATGTTAAGTCCCATAGTGGTGAGAGCAATTAGAACCATTTGAACCTTATTGTGAGCCATCTGTGTACACAACTGTGAAACGGTGATGCAAACATGAAAAAAAAAACAAAAAATACACATTCTTGAACATAAAATTCGGAGAGTAGTTTTTCTTAAAATTCGTCAAATCTAGCATAACGCCAGTTGGAAATCTGCTCCAACCACGGTGTAAAAAAGTTAAAATAATCCAAACTCATCAATAAAAGGCAATCCTTCGTGCGAATCCCTTAGGGCCTAGTTGCTCATTTTCGAGTATGAAAGAGCCTTTCCATTGGTGATCCAGCAAAGCTGTGGTATACTGGCGTTCAAGGCGTGGACAGTGTCTGATTGGCCTGTCGCATCATAAGGAGACATCGCCACATGTGAGGTGGTCGCTCACCAGCCCCAAAATGAGGCCTAATATGGGGCAAGTTCCAAAGGCCCCATGGCCAGGTTAAGTCCTTCATCATGAACAATGTCCAACACGTTTAAATAACATCATCGTGCAGACCCATACGCCGTGAACCCATAATCAACCCGATATAGGACAAAAGCCCTGTAAATCTGGAGCAGACAAGTCCGGTTTGCTTTACATGAATTGTGGCTAAGGCATTTTAAAATGCTGAGTGATTTCTGATAGCGTGTTTCCAGCTCCCTAAGATATGGCAGCCCTGTACGTTTCGAGTCGAATGTGAGGCTCAATAAACCTCATGGTGGTAGTACGGAGATGGCGGCCTCGGCGCAATTTTGATATCAAATCAATATGCAAATTAATTAAATTAATGAATTATTCCCCCCTAATCACCCCCGTCCAACCCTCGCCCGCCCCACCCTCGTCCACGCCCAGCCCGACCCCCAGATGACGTCAGGTGTTTTTCTCAGTCCGCAAGTGTGCTCCAGCCACCCACCCCCCCACCTCCACTCCCCCCCCCCCACACAATTTTCGAATTTTGCGGAAATTTCCTTGTCCAAGGGCTGTGTTGAAGTCTCACCCCGCCCCCACCCAAGAATTGTCGAGAAATTAAGATTGGTAGTCCCCTTTCCAGGACTCTAACCCTGGTCCTCCTGGGCAGCAAGCCTAAGTGCACCCTTTTAACAGAATTAAACCACCAGAGGCGCTTGAAATTGATGGGAAATTAAAAACGACTGTGACCTCTTCGGGACTCGATCCCTCATTCTACTAGATGGAAAGTCCAAGTACACCCCCAACACATGTAAACGGTCCAGATGCCGAGAGGAAGGTTCGGTTGGTATACTTATTTGTGTTTGGTCGGGAAACTGACACAAAGATTGATCTTCATTAGATAATTAATCACAAAGGTCGGGCCCAATTACAAAACTAAAAGCATACTGCTACACAGGGACGGCATAAAATCGCAATACAGCTCATAAGCTGACGATGTCATACAACTGGTGTTATCCAGCTGGCAAAAAACTTCGCAATACCACTCGAAACTAGTGACAGACACACTCAGACTCTACCTTTCACCTACAAGTTGGCGGGGGAAAGGCAGGGGTATAAGGTACTATCTTCATTAATTTTGCGGGAAATACGTTCAACTGACGACATGCTGGTTATGGACAGAGAGGAGCTTACAGCTGAGGCAAGTATTTATAGTTGTTTGACGTTAGAGTTCGCTACAGATTGCTCTAAAACCATCCTGCAGCCCAGGTAATCGAAGCCAATATACGATACCACAACTGATGGAAAAAATTGTGTCATAGATTTAATTATACTTCTAAACTGTCATGAAAAAGTCAATGATCGGGTCATAATGGATCACATGTTTTGGGGAAAATCGTCGCCCTAAAAGACTGCAAAGGGGGCGGTAGTTGAAAGTGCGCTGTCCTCGATGGGCATCCACAAACTGGTCAGAATCGAGGTCCTCTGCCTCCCTCCCTTCATCCCTCCCTCGCTCATACACGCACAGTGGGGGGGGGGGGGGGGAGGACACAGGGTTCTAGAAATGGCCAGTTGCTCCGCCGAACGTCTCGCGCCCCCGCTACCACCCTCTAAGGCCACTGTCCGCTCTCGGCTTTCCACCATCTGGCCGCAACCTTGGGGCGACACTCCTATGCCAGGACAGTAGCGTTTATAGTCAACTAAATAATAGGTGATAAAAGACGGACGCCACAAGTGCAGCTTGGATGTTTAAAATACAGCGACTGAGCCCCCGCACGCCGCCCCCTGGGCAGAGAGCGGTTGATTCCGGCGGCCATTACAGCAGACACAAACCACCCTTCACCTCGCTCGTAGGAGCTCTCCGTTTGGCGATGGAGAACAATTGTATTTGACGTCTCCGCATCTATAAACAAGAATGTATTAAAAAAGCAAAATACATTTGGGACCATAATAAATATCCTCCTTCCACGAAAATAAGCAAAGTCCATTATCTTTCCGTTTTATGATCAAAATGGGATAGTTTTTACTTTCGACTGCTGCAGACGCATCTAATTACTTTGTGACGTCCAGCAATGTGTACCACCACCGATCACAAATGATTAGCAGAGACATGCCCACCCTGCGTAAAACCGGGAAAAAACAAAACATTGGCTATTTTAATGCGAGAACTATCTATCACCACAAATGCCCTCGTTATTTCGAAACCGTCATCAGAATAAAGAAAATGCGTGAATTTAAACTCCAAAGAAAAAGAAATTCTATATTAAGCAATTTCTTCCAGCTTATTGAACAATTTACACCACCTGAGAGCGCCTCTTGCGTTCAGTGTCTGTAAATAAACTGTCATGCACGTGAAATAACATTAGAGGATACAATCTTTCATGCCACTGGCACGTATGTCGGAAAAAAACACATTAATTTTACGTTTGACAACAAGAAGCTAGAATTTAAGAGAACGTAGCTGTTTCGTACACTACGAGATGTCCTCTTTTGTCAATGCAATGCTATTTCATACTAGCGTTTACGAAATATGTCGTGAGAGCCTGTCTCGCCCTGTGTATGGGGGAGATTGATATTTCGTTAAAGATATCGCCACAACGAAAAAAAAAGATACGCCTGTCAAGAATCATTCCGTTGTGCCCTAGCCATCGCTTTCACATGCCAGGTGGCACAACATTGAAGTTTGATAGGCTAATTAATTAAATTGATCATGAGAGTCACTTTGCATAGCGAAGAATTTTTGTTTTCAGCAGTCGGATTACACTAGCCAAGTAGGACAACTGGGAATCCATGGAAGAAACACGATGTTCTTTTCGAGGAACACTATTGAGAAATGACAACTGAAGCTGACCACAGGGGGATTCTACTGTCCACAACATGCTTTTCGTGTAAGGACCTCGCTATTAAAAACACGACTGTAAGACCTATGTTACCATCACCCAGCATAAAAAACGGTCCTGAGTCTACACTGGTTGTGTTACGTTTTCAGGCAGAAACGCTGGCCGAAATGATGTCCGCAATGTGGAATCACGTTTATCCATTCAACCACATATTTGCGTTGAATCCTGTTAGACATGTATTTTGATGATTACAGCCACGGGTGAATCATATTCGTGCCACTCTCGTATCTCGAAAGGAGTCATCTTTTTCGAGCCTATCTGACAAGGATCTCACACACCAGCTCTGTTTTTAGACAGGCCCTGTGCATCTTGAAATTGTTCCCTAAGTCTCTGCCCTGCCCTACCTGCAGTTTAGTTTATGTGATCGTACCAATACAACTCTGACCTCTACGGAAGTCAGAGAGTGCTATATCTAAGGCCTTCTGCATCCCGTGGGGAAACAGGACGAGCTGAGTTAATGCGACAGGAGCGCGTTTTGATCATTTGGTGGAAATGGGAACATTGTGTCGTAGCTCCGCCGTCAGTGTACAGTGTCTTAGGAAAGTGCGAAACGAATATTTCCCTTGGTAGGTAGTAGAAGAGATAGTACAACCAGTAACGGTGGTTTTTCTTGTTGGAAAAATTATGAAGACTAAACACCATACATGGCATGGAGGAAGGACTAAGATTTTGGTACTGCATTGTGACACATCTTCAAACTACATGCCGGCCGGAGTGGCCGAGCGGTTAAAGGCGCTACAGTCTGGAACCGCACGACCGCTACGGTCACAGGTTCGAATCCTCCCTCGGGCATGGATGTGTGTGATGTCCTTAGGTTAGTTAGGTTTGAGTAGTTCTAAGTTCTAGGGGACTTATGACCACAGCAGTTGAGTCCCATAGTGCTCAGAGCCATTTGAACCATTTGAACCAATCAAACTACATACAGGTAGTCCTAAGGAGATCGGTGTCTCGCAGGGTGCATTCGTGCGTATCACCTAAACATATGTGGCGATCCTATTCAATATAAAGGTACTGGTTCATTGGAGCACGTGGTTCGTGATTAAAGTCACTTCCACAGAACGGTGTAACGTTTCCTCACCTGCACTGTAGGCTGACCGTATCCAACAGACTATCAATCACACGAGAGGGTTCCTGTATTTTTCCTTCGCAAGCAGTTAAATACATTGTTTCTTTCGGTTATAACACACCCATTCAGTTTACACCGCCATACACATTGTTTTTTCTACCATGACTTAGAGATCTGTGTCACCTGTTGCTAAACCAACATTAACACGTTTCGATCCTCTGGCTCTCACAGAAAACTGAACATTGCTTGGCATAAACTATACAGCTACCACAACACAGGCTGCTAGAAATAAAACACAGGTGTGCTGTTTCTCATTGACAAAAACGTGGAAGATATCGCAACATAGGGAAACTGGACGAGTTTGCGGTATTGTAGAGCACTTACAACAGCTGTTCGAAGGTGATTACCTGTACAGTTAATCTGATCTTCCCATCGTCAGGGTGGTGGATGTCTCGGTGCTCCATTTCGAAAAGCATTGTTCCTTCATTTTGCAGTCATGTACAGTCATGCTCAAAAGTATCCGAACGACCTGAATTGCATTTCCCCTGTTTCGCATGCAACCCACATAACGCAGCTGTCTAGCAGTTCCTCTAATTGCTCTTTCGTACAGTCGTTTGACTATTGAAAATTGTCCCAACAAGTCACCACTAGAAAACTCTGCTCTGTATCGCAATACCTCAAGATATAAAATAATACTACGATTCTACAAATATCAGGGAACACCTTATCACAGATAAGACTGTCCTTAACGCTTGTAAGCTAACATTTATTGCAATAAATGAAATACGTGAAATGTTACCACTCTCATTATTACGTCAGATGGGTAATGCACGTAGGGGTAAGGGGTAAAGTTAATAAAGAAAGTAAATGTGCTGCCGTTACGTTAACAATCAACTAGCGGTAATTAGATATTTGAGATTTGGGGGAAATTACGGTCGCCAGTCCTATGGACAATTACTATAGTAACTGAAAAAGAAAGGTTATTACACATATAATTAGCACTAGAAGCGTGGCAACTGAAGGTTGACACGTGTAGTGTGAAAACTGAAAGTTTGTCAGAAGTAATAAATTTTGCAACACTCTAACTTAATTTAGCAAAAGAATTAATAAAAGAGGAACATTGAAAGTTAATTTAGTGACTGAAATTAATAATGAGCTTTGTTTCTGAAGCACATCGAAAATCAGCAAAATACGGTTAGTCTTGGGCTACCTCAACAATCATTTCAAAAGCTACTTGAATCTACGCAATTTAGAAATAAGAGATTTAACTTTGAACTTGAATTAAATGATCCTGAACAATTAACAATAGTAAAATTTAGTACGTACCAAGCTGAGCTGCAGTCACAGGTAAGCTAAAATACGGTAACAAAACTCGCACTCTTAATTTGTGCTCGCGTAATCTAAATATTGTAACCAGCTATGAATACCTTAACTGAACTTTGAAATTAAAGCAGTGAAATCGAATGATATTACTTTAAAGCTGGCGTTTGAATTTCAACGACACTCGGGTTCATTCCGGGAAAGGAAGGGACCCTGCTTGGTAATGCAATTGGGACAATGAGCAACAAAGGTTCATGCTACGTTGCTGTAATTTAGTGAGAAAAATTTAATAGTTTGAAAAGCTGAGGTCTGCCATACAGTTCTAAAACTTTACGTGCTACCAGTCTTGTTGGTTGATTGAAGTTTTGAAGTCGTCGATCGAGGAGGTGGCGACAGTCACTCATTGTCGGCCGTCGCTGTTGCAGAAGCTGGATGTTGGCGCGCCTTCTTCTCGACCCGGTACCCAGCCGAAACGGGCTCTTGATGTGTGCCAGCTAACGCTTCCCGTCCGCGACACCATGTCAGAAACTAACATAGCAAGTCGACCGCAATTACATGCTGCCAAACCCCGTAAGCGTGGCAACTCCCAGGAGCGTCACACAACACACCTGCTCCATTGCTCTCCTCCAGCCAGAGTCCGCTCTGCTCGCGCTCCACGCAACAGCGTTAACACTACCTAAGATCCTAAACACTTTGGTTCTCCACACGACCCATCGATGTATTCGTTCGATAGCATAGTTTTCCCTAGGCCAGACCCAGCGTATAAATACAAATAATATTCACAAAACAAACCAATTATACATCGACATAAATGCATGTATATACAAACAGTAAAACAATTACAATATACAAAGACACAGAAATGTTATATCTTCAGGTAACAAAATAAGGAAAAAAATTGCAGTGTAATAGATGGAAATAGGAGGATATTCATTTCCGGCGCTACAAGGTATCACAAGTAGTGTTCCTGTAGCTGTGGGAGCAATTGGTTGAAAACGAGTTTAGCACCAGCGGGTACTGCACTGCTAAATAATCAAAATGATTATCAACCTAAGTGTGAGTTCATCCACAAACTGAGGCGTATTTATAATATTGAAGCTAGACTGTGTATCCTTGTCTTCCTTGAGTGGGCATCGGAAATCGTTTACACACTCGTATAAGAGTGTAATCCCAAAGTGGGGTCACCTAAGGGACACGCAAGTACCAACGCAGGCACAGACGAGAGATCCTTAATTTTAATGTCAAGCAGAAATCACCGTAGTAGCTGAATGGTGGCAAAGTGATAAAGAACAAGACTATTGATTGAAGGTGCCAGGTTCTGTCCGTCGTCAGGCCTACTATTTTATGTACCATTTTACACTTATCTGACCTCAGGCAGTGTTTATTGATGTGAAAAATGGCGAGTTCCACTGTGGGGTCGAAAGCCACGTTAAACAGTACGTTCCCCTATTAACTGCCTAGGTTAGGTAAGTCAACTAAAAGGTCGGAAGAAAGCAACGGCATACCGCCACCAACAAGACCGTGCCTATTAATGCACTGTGGTGTTCAAACCAGTCTTTCGACTGATGACTGCTCTACTTTACTATGGGTTTCAAATTTAATGATCTTCGGGTTATTAACATTTTTGTGTTTTCATGGTGTCACTCTGATACCAGTAAACGTAAGTAACTGGCCGAGCACTGTCACCGATCGAGTTGTCAAGGTGGTAGACGACGATGCTGTCGACCCACGCTACAATCTTGGTCATGGCTATGTTTCAGTCGAATACCTGTATGTCCCTTTCTGTGTATTTCAAGATATACTTTTAAACACTTGGTATGCATCCAAATTGATATCTGATAGAGCTGTATTTAGCAACATGAATCAATTTTCCGTGTAATATATCGGACAACACGTCAGTGCACTGAGATTTCGTTTGTGTGTTGCAAATGGTGCAAGAAATATTTGTGTTTTTCTTGCTTCTGTGTAGGTTTCACCCTACTGAATGCGAGCAAGCTCACTAATAGACTGTCAGTAACTGGAATTACGCAATAATACACTTAAAAGTTGTATTTTTGCATTACGTATCCCAATGAAAATAACTGTAAGTATGTTATATGCCTACTTGCTTATTATTCGCGCTTCTCGATGCTTTCCTCAAAAAATAAAAATAAAGAGAGAGAGAGAGAAGCAGAGAGAGAAAACAGAAATGTATTTCAAATATCAGCTCGGTGACGCCATGTTCGTCTCATGATGTAAAGCAAATATAGTTGGTAGGTAATATCTCGTTGTACTAGCGACATGTGTCTTTCTTTTCTCTCTGCAAACAACCAGAACAGAATTCAGTAACAAGGCGGTAAGAACAACTATGCAGTGGGCGAATTAAACAGCCTTTCTTGGTTATTTTGTTAATCGTCTCAAATGCAGTAAACATCCTTGTTTACTGATTTGTTATTACTATCATTTTTATTGTTATTCGTCACCTCGCAACAGCTTTCCTATCACTCATTGCTGCCGATGCACGTCACGAATGGATCAGGATGAATGGAATGTGGGATGTTTCGTCGCGGAGAATATACACATTTATCTCGGCGTTTTGTGTTCAGGGTAACATGAAAATCTCAATAAGTGAAGACGACAACAGGATGCTGGTGACGCAGGTAATAACACGCAACTATTTCTGTCGACATAACACCATGACGACAGAAAAATTGGCGTCTCACTGTATTTTGATTATAATTCGTTAGCCTTCTTGCGACCTCGTTTTAATACCTCGTGGGAGCAGGCATAATATTTTGCTTTTTGAACACCAAACAACAACACACAAAGGATACAAAGAAACAATCAGACTCATGGGTGTGGATGCAGTTCATCATTAGAAGACTAAACAAGAGGGAAACATTACGAAAGCAATGAATACGCTGGTTAGTATACGAAGCGCAGATCTGCACAGTGCCCGCATCTGCACTTTAGTTTCTGTCTTAATGGGCATAATTTTTAGTTTCTTCTGAATTTTCAAATGAATTGATTATTACGTGCAATTCATGAAATTCTTCTTGAATGATTACAAGACTGCACATAGATGCAATCGATTTCAAGGGGCAAAGTGCTTGTTATCTTACTTTTCGTGACAGGTGGGCAAAGTTGATTTCCAAACATTTTTTATTGTACTGAAATAATCTTTTGTCACAAGGTAACAAGGAAAGTGTTTTATTCGTATATATTTTGTAAGAATCTGTAATCGTGATGGAAGTTTACACACCTGAATGTTTGACACAACGGGTAGGAGCAAAGACTGCTTACTAACCAAACCCCGGTGCTCCTCTCCGTATCCTCCTGCGACATGAGGACGGTATTCTACTTCCATAACGCTTCAGAGCTGTTCCTAGCACAGCTGAGAATTGGCAACATCGTCACAAACATTTGGCAACACTGTGACAGTGCAATCACTTCCACGTATGGTACTGAATTGACTCCCTAAATTTACTTGATATTCCCTTTTCAATTGAATGACTCGTGCTATATAATCCTCATGTAATCTAATACGCTGAGACAGAAAATTTAATTTTTTGGCTACAGAAACGCTGTTCTTCACATAAGTGACAACTTTTATTATCTTTCACGATGCATTATGAGGCTGAGCGGTCACCAACACCATATAGTGTGTAAATAGCCCTGTGGTACCGCCCATGTCTCGTGTCGCAACGGTTCAAGGAGTCGTAAGTTCTAACTGTGGTAGGGGCCCGCGTGAGTGAGCTTTTTATTCTGATTTATTTTATGGAGCTGCGAATTTCCAGAAAACATTCTGTAACGAAATATTGTTCTTCACTTAAGACTCATATGGCAGGGTGATAAGTATGAAGGAATGGAACCTCTTTGTTACTACAGTGCCTCTATGTTAAATTTCCACAGTAGCAGTTAGGAACTCTCTGCAGCCATTTGCTAACAGCAGCTCTAGCAACTTACTTTTTTTTCTAGGTAGCTTCAAATTTGGGCAATTTTATCCCCTTAAATCCAATTGAATATTTTGAATATCACTTTTGAACAGCGTTCAATTCTCCATTATTTAATGTATGGACCTCAAAACAAGCTATTTGCCTTAGTAGCTATAGAGCAGGTTCTGGAAGGTATTGACACAATGATTCGCATCCATTTACCATAGGGAATCAGAGAAAGAAACCAAACACATTACATTGCATTTACTCTCTGTCCTTGACTAACACATATGAATCCATGACAAAAATAAATTATTTGAAGAATCTCCTGTGAAAGGAAAAAGAACAGGATGTGCCTCAGATCCCGCTGGTAGGCAGCAAACGGGTCCCGAAGAAGTGAGTCGCATGCGGTGTTCAGATGCTGATAGTCGACCAAGAAATCTCTCGCTAAAATATTGTTGAATCAAATTGTTGTTACCAATGTGACAGAAAGCAAAATAAGTTGTAAATTCGCTTGAATTATACTCATAGCTTCAGCACCGAGAGGAAAAGGGCCATAAAAATTTTGTCTACGTGTGCTTCTGGTTACCAGACATAGTATTAGTTAGTCCCGCGTTTTACCTCAAGACTACGGTCGTACACAAGAGTCATGTGCTCAGACTGCAGTCAAGAGCTTTTCCGGGAAGTGTAGCAGTCTACAATGTTGCCAGAACGAGCATATAGCCCAACATAGAATTCAGAGGGGAGACCAACTGTGTTGTCCACCTTACGTGAAAGACTCGGCGGTCAGTCTTTTTCTTTAAGACTGTATCTACAACACATATTGCACGCTTAAGAACCAGAAGTATTAAAAAAACAAAATTAGTTAATGAGAGCAACGTTAACTATAGCGTTCGAAGTATTCATTTTATTGTATACGTGTGTGCCTTCCAATGCCCACTCAAGGAAGACAAGGATAGACAGCCTAGCTTTAATATTATAAACAAGCCTCAGTTTATGGATGAACTCAGACTTAGGTTGATAATCATTTTGAATATTTAGCAGTGCTGTACCCCCTGGTGCTAAACTCGTTTTCAACCAATTATTCCCACAGCTACAGAAACACTACTTGTGATACTTCTTAGACGAAATACTTACGCAGTGCTATCAGACTAAAAGATCAACCTGATACAAACTGTGGGAAGTCTGTTTCACAACCCTCGTATCTGGATAAAGAGCATTTCCTATTTGAGATATCTGTGAACGTTGCTGCATAAAACGATGCAAGGAGAAACTAAATTCCTTCAGCTACGCCAATGTTTAAACAAATCGTCTTAACGGCACTAAATAGTGGTTTGTGAATCGTTTACCGGGCGTACTCTGCCGCATTTCACTGGTTGGAAGGCAAAATGCTTACTGACAAATTTCACAGAAGGAAAAGGGGGACGAAATGTCTCCCACTGAAAGGTCATGTTGTTTTATTTAACGAACAGTGAGGTTTCATTCTGGAAACATCCCCCAGGCTGTGGCTAAGCCATGTGTCTGCAATATCCTTTCTTTCAGGAGTGCTACTTCTGCAAGGTTCGCAGGAGAGCTTCTGTAAAGTTTGGAAGGTAGGAGACGAGGTACTGGCAGAAGTAAAGCTGTGAGTACCGAGCGTGAGTCGTGCTTCGGCAGCTCAGATGGTAAAGCACTTGCCCGCGAAAGGCAAAGGTCCCGAATTCGAGTCTCGGTCGGGCACACAGTTTTAATCTGCCAGGAAGTTTCAACAGTGAGGTTGTCAGTATAAGCACATTACTGTTGTCAGTATGATGTTGCACCGCACAGGGCCTGTGATAATAAAGGGCCCGTTTAGGTCAGGCATATTGTATACAGAAGTGGAAGAGAGTGCACCACTAAATTCTACAATCCGTATGCATTGCATACACACAGAAATTACTGTTATAATGTACTTATGGAGCCCAATGAGTGAATTGCATATTTTCCGGTGAGAAAGAGCACTGGCAAACAGTCTTCGCCACATTAGGTTACTTAAACTGGTGTCACCCTGAGCTAGAATTCATGGTCAGCGACTAAGTGTAGGGACAATGATTCGGATGCGGATTTTGCAACTGTGAAATACTTTCCTACATTATAGAAGCGAATATTAAATTTGAACTAATATTACGAAAATTCAGAACTTAGGTAGCTTAGAATGAATATCTTTCTGTTTATTGCAAAGGGAAACAATTGATTTTCTAAAACATTCTCTGTCATACGCAACTTGAAACTGGTCACGTCATGTGGAAGAACTGACAGCAACGTACATCGGAAGGCAGTAAGATCCCTTGGAGTTTGGTTTGGTAGTATTCGACAGCCATTTCTAGGCGCAAGTAAATGAAGAAAGGCAGTGCGTTTTTGTTATCAAGTAACGTCTTCATATATTACTTTAGTTTTAATGTAATCTAAGAGTAATTGCTGATGTTTTATATTAACATGAAAAGGATTCCTTAGACAGGGAAAGAACCTGCTCTTGAGCAACTACTTCTGTAATGACCAAAATGCCTTAAATGATCTTCTAGCACGTGTGTTCCAGCAGCGGTATGAAGAAAATGATATTAATAATGACGGTAATAATCGGATTATCCGGTAACTTCACACTTCACAGTGGATTTCCTCGAACTGAGAAATTTGCTTAGTTAGTGAAAATTTCAAAATGGCTTCATCGATACTATGATGTCTAGAAAAGTCTTTACACCCAGCTGACATGAGAATAGCATAATCTCCATGACAGAAGCTTGCTTCTACTTAACCATTTAACAGGCTCGCATTTTTTCCACCGTGACTAATTTTGTAAGCTAAGCACATCTTCCATTACAGCACACTCTTGGGGCTGGGAAATGTGGCCACAATAGTCTGGTGGAACGAACTATCACAAGTGCAATGCGTGGGTTCAGGCATTTACTTTTAAGAGGCACACGCCGGCCGGAGTGGCCGAGCGGTTAAAGGCGCTACAGTCTGGAACCGCACGACTGCTACGGTCGCAGGATCGAATCCTGCCTCGGGCATGGATGTGTGTGATGTCCTTAGGTTAGTTAGGTTTAAGTCGTTCTAAGTTCTAGGGGACTTATGACCACAGCTGTTGAGTCCCATAGTGCTCAGAGCCTTAAGAGGCACAAACAGATTTACGTTACCTCTGGTAACCTCAAGATAAAGATGTTATAATCCAGAATCCGCGTTAAACATCACGAACCTTCATTCCCAACTGGGTTTACGTTGGGAAATGACATAGGTGAAGATCATGGTAAATAGAAATACTGTCGCCAGTAAACTTACTTCCATTAGAAAATTTTATGTTATTTGATAAACCGATACCCATTTAAAGGAACAGGGCTCTTATTTTACTTGAAATTGATTGAACTAGAGACGTTGAAAAATTTGATGCTGGACTGTGATTCGAATTCGTATCTCCTCTTTCGAGGATCTGAATCTCTCGGAACAGTATAGTTCAATCATTTCGTTCCTTTTTCCAAGACTTCAGTCTTCTCTAGGTTTCCTCCAAAAGTAAGTATGTGGGCCCGAATCCTGATCTAGTAAAAAAATATTCATAATTTCATTTCAAGCACGCATTATCAAGTTCACACCGGCCTGCTAGTGAAAATTAATGTGCATTTTTAATGTCTGTTCACGTGTTGCCAGAAATTTCAGGTCAAACACACACACACATCCTACTGTTGGTGAGTAAACAATTGATACTTAAGCTATATTCGTGGACGATAAAGAAGAACGATAGGAGTGTGGCTCGATTGTCGCTCAGGCACAAAAATTTGTATCCTTATTTTAGATTCAAACACCTAGCAGCTGGTAAGAAAAACCGATAAGTAACATTTGATTTTACTTGATTAACAATCCGATTACGTGTTGGGTTCGTATCTCTGTCACAGAACTTCACATCATGCGCTTTATCTTTAAATGCATACACACTTTGTTATTTCTGAATGGAGGCATATCAGACATCTTTAAATGCAGACACACTTTGCTGCTTCTGAATGGAGGTATATCAGACATCTTTCGTGGTTAGTTAACAGGGATGAACGGGTCTTGATAGGAGTCCTGGTTTATTACAAAAAATGTCGTCTTTTATTTTGAAGTTTTTTTACTGATATTGGCGAAAATTTCGGTAATTCATGACTCTTCACGGCTAGTCAGCAATATAATACGATTGGATTAGATTAGATTAATACTTGTTCCATAGATCACGAATACAACATTTCGTAATAATGTGGAACGTGTCATTTTAATGAAAGATTTCCTTACATACCAGTATATAATTTCTTTACAAAAATCCTCTACCCTCTCTCGCATTCTTTTTTATTTTCATCTCTCTCTCTCCCTCTCTCTCTCTCACACACACACACACTCACGCACACATTCTTTTTTTATATTTATTTGTTTGGTGTTTTCGATTATCGGCGAGGCACGTAAACGACCGTGAATGAGTTTCTTATTTTTGAGTACAGTTACGAAAGAAATATGAAAACAACTGTGAGAGTTACTGATGTATGATGCTTAGTTTGCAGTCAGTTCTGAGCTTTATTAGTAACTACGATCCAGTCCTTTAACCTAGTTACAGAAATGAGAATCAGACGCATTACGTATTCCAGGCCGTTGCAGCCACGTCTTTGAGACGCCAACTATGGTCACTTCCCAGCCCGCTGTAGGATCGCATCGGTTCATCTACTTCCTGCTTCAACAAGGCAAGGTATGTTTGGCAACTCTGTGATCGACGAGTTACTTCCTGGTGTGCATGGAATTAAGCCTCAAATTTCACTTAACTTTTCGTGTCATTTCCATTGAATAATCTGAGTTATTATCGCTCGAGTTGTAACAAAAGATTGCAAATTTACGGTTTTCAGTCCAGGAAAGTCGTTGCACGTGGAAATCGCAACTAATCTCGTCCTTTAAAAGCGGTTTACGAGTTCTAGCCACTATTGGCCTCGTAAGAGCAAGCCCCATACATACTTCTTCGCTAGCTCTGTGTGGACGTGCTGTACTGTGAAAAAGCGTCAGTTATGGTTCGCGGTTCCAGTATCGCAGCCTGTAACTTTTTTATCCCTTCTGTGAAAGAGCTACAAGCAGTCAGATCAAACATCGATAAGGAAATCCAAAGAAAATACTTTCAGCTCATAGTGCCATGGTGAAAAACTTACAATGCTGCACAATAGGGAACGCCTCTTTCGCTGCTGACAAGCAAATGTTGGGTTTCTAGGAATACATAGCTTTATTTATGAAATGCCACATTTCCCTACCTGTTGAGTATGACACAGTATACCAATTAAACACAAACCCAAGCGAAATGTAAGCGAGTAGTATTTTACTAATTCGTGCTGATAGAGGCACAGTAGTGTACAGATACTCAGTTTTATTGAAACAGACTTTCGTCGTAAGGTTATCGTGGGTAGTTTTATTTCATTTCTTATAATACAGTGCGCAGTTTTCGTAAGGTTTCTTTTAGTGTTGTTAAAACAATACGAAACCTGAGAGAGAAATTAGTCATTACCGATATATGCGACTTCTCTAACGTTATCTATAACAGTCTGACAATGCACATGCAGTTTATTGATTACATGCATGTAGAAAACTTGTTCTGAGTTTAAGCTGTCAAACAAGGTTTGAAGAAGAATAAAATGCCACTACCAGATGACTGCTAATGTAGAAAATACTTTTCCGACTATTTTGGCTCGATGCGCTCTCCCCATATATAATACAAAAGATTCGAGACGCCTCTACTGCCTGGCCGTCTATAAAACCTGAGAAGAACAAAATGTCGCAGAAGTTAGCCTTTTCCCACATGCGGCTATTTTGGGTTGAGAAGTGAAGGGAATTATGTTCAAAGTTGCATTAAATTGATAACTTCAGCAGACAGCAGAATTGCGTTTTAAAAAACGTAGCAGGAAATGTAACAGATTTCGCGACGTCTTGTCTAAAGTGCACGACGCATACCATTACAATACGAACTGTCATATGACTGTTGCAGCTCCAGAAGTCAACAGCAGTTCTTCCAGAACTTCTGCAGCCCACAGCGCTGTGAGATAAAGCATATGGCCGGATCTAGACTTCTGTGAGACAGACAGTTACAGCTTTTCTTTTGCACTGCACGAAGTTGTCAACAAACAGATAGCGCAATAGAGTAGCTCAAATGGAAAGAAAAACTTCCTATTTAAATTTTGAATCCTACTCTGTTGGCAGTTCTGTGTAGGTGGCAGTTACGTGATTTTATTTCGGTGATTACAAAATAGAGTCGAATGTATGCACTGGGTAGCCGAGGCAGCTAGTTCATGGCGATTCCGTCAACCAAGTAAATGAATGTACTGAACATGCTGCAACCCACTACAGAGAGCCATTGTGTCAGAATTCTCATCGAGTGTGCCGCCATGGTAGTGTTTGGTGGTCTGTTGAATTGATGGTAGGTTCGTATGATGGTGGTCTGGGTTCGATACCAACTTCTGCCGGTGCTTTTTAATAGGGAAAGACAAATTCTACTCTCTTCTGGCTACGCCAAGTGAAGAAGGTATAATGGCATTGTGGTCTGAAATTCACATGAAACATGATATTCCTTCTCTACCAAGTAGACGTTAGGTTGAACCACAATAAAGTCAGGAGTGGCGAAATGTGGGAACTCTATCACCTCTAACCTTTCTAATACAAGTTATTTGTTTCTAGTGACGAAACAAACGCTATGTTGGGTCACAGGACACTTATTCCATCTTTTATTTGAGCTTCTGTATGTCGATAAAATTGGTTCTGAACTTGGAATGCAACTCAGACCGTCCCTAACGCGGAATTTGATCCCTTCGTGACGATACAGCTCGACTACTATCTGTTGTTTGTTCAAAACTGCAGATTCCTCAACATCTCTACATACTGCGCGTGAATGGGTTCGAATCCTCGATCGGTACTGAAGTTTTCATTATGTAATTTCAAGCTCTTGCATGAGAACACCTATCTGCTGGTGGATAATCATTTTGATTTTTCTTGCATTTTCATTCGTTGTCAGCACTAACGATATCTGACGTTTTTGACTCCCAGTGACACACAGAACTATTTGAGAGATCACTGTATGTTCAAGTATGTTATTCCGAGCTTCTGGTGGAGAAGAATTCGGTAGCTGACGTCTCTTTCTGTGTAGTCAATAACGTTATGTGTGGGGTTCGATTCCCAGTCAGCACTGAACTCTTCGTCATATTATTACTAGTTCAAACATGCTCACATGTCGCTGCTGGTGTAACAAACCCATATTTTCGTTTTCTCTAGAATATAATTGCGATAGGTGCCGGGTTGGTGTCCTGGGAAGGAAAAAATTAATGTTTCGTCTCTTCATTTCAGTTAAAACATTTAGCTACTGACGAGAAAATCCGATGTGTCACAGTTGATTGTGCTTAGATAACCATCCGATTAGGTTCTGGGTTCGAATCCCTGTCCAACACAAAGCTCAGCCTCACGGCATTTCAAGTACGTTACTTGTAAAGAAGCAATATTTAACATCTCTCGTAGTTCGTTAACATGGACAATAGATGCTGGGTAGGAATCCGCGTCCGTTAAAAATGTTTACGTTATGTAATTTAAAGTTGATATTTGCTAACTGATAATGTCTAAAATCGAGGTATATCACTCTGTATGCCTAGTCAGGAATGACTGTTAGTTTCCGTCAGTCACGAAATCTTAATCTGTATGACCTGGGTTTGAATTCATATGCAGAACGAGGCGGTTCGTCGCGTCATTTTAAGTTCATAGATATTCTCAACTAGCTGCTACTTTGAAGAGGAAATCAAGAATACGACGAACTTACTACGTGCATTACTGATCTGACGTAATAAAGAGAGTGGTAATATTTCACGTATTTCATTTATTGCAATAAATGTGCGCTTCCAAGCGTTAAGGATAGTCTTATCTGTGATAAGGTGTTCCCTGATATTTGTAGAATCGTAGTATTACTTTATATCTTGAGTTATTGCGATACAGAGCAGAGTTTCCTAGTGGTGACTTGTTGGGACCATTTTCAATAGTCAAACGACTGTACCAAGGTGCGATTAGAGGACCTGCTAGACAGCTGCGTTATGTGGGTTGCATGCGAATCAGGCGAAATGCAATTCAGGTCTTTCGGATACTTTTGAGCATGACTGTACTTGATTACTGTTACAGTGTTGACCATCGCCGGAAGGTGCTTTTCGCAACATGCGTGAGGTAGCACAAATAAATAGGGGTACTTTCATCTTATTGGTAGAAAAAATTTAAAAAATAAAAATAAAAACATAGGTAGGGCATCGCAGCATATGGAAATAGGACGAGTCTGTAGCAATGAGGAACGCTTCCAAACAACTGTATTAAGGTGATTGCATCTACATTTAATCCCACATTCCACAATGACAAGTAGCGGATATCCAGCGTCCCCACAAGGCTGCATCCATCTCAACGGAGTGGTGTCAGTCAGTCATTGGGCGGCAATCAACAGCATACCCAGTGGATGGTCTATCACCGAAATATTCTATCATCGTTATTCTGTATCATCCAAGGGAGAAAAATTACGAACTATGAAGCCTCCGTTAACTTCATACGATAGATTTTTAGTCACTCTCTTCCGATATATAGAAAACGAATTCTGTCTACGTGCCGGCACCGAAGATATGCGGTGAACCTATTAAATATAAAAGTATTTATCCATTGCAGGAGCTGGCAAGTGATCGACGTCACTTGCACAGACTGGTGTAAAGTTTCATCATCTGGACCGTATGGCAACATTCGCACACAGGTCATCACTCTTCGGAGATGGTCGTTGTTTCGTTGTTTGATACACTGTTTTTTCTGCTCTAACACGATTTGTACGCTGCCATACATTGTTTTTGTTTCCGCCACGGTTTCGACGTCTGTGCAGATTCTAAACCGGCATTAACACGTTTGGTCCATTCACTATCCCAGGAAACTACATAATGCATAGTGTAACTCACATTATGTGGTAGTCAGCAGCGTACCAGGGGACTGTTGGGATGGAAAAGGTACCGTCGATGTACTGTAATAATAAGCATCATAGTTGCAAATAGGTGGGAATTTAAGGAGATGCGACCGGGATAAACTGAAAGAACCAGAGGGTGTAGAGAGCTTCAGGGAGAGCATTAGGGAACGATTGACAAGAATGGGGGAAATAAATACAGTAGAAGAAGAATGGGTAGCTTTAAGAGACGAAATAGTGAAGGTAGCAGATGATCAAGTAGGTAAAAAGACGAGGGCTAATAGAAATCCTTGGCTGACAGAAGAGATATTGAATTTAATTGATGAAAGGAGAAAATATAAAAATGCAGTAAATGAAGCAGGTGAAAAGGAATACAAACGTCTCAAAAATGAGATCGACAGGAAGTGCAAAATGGCTAAGCAGTGATGGCTAGAGGACAAATGTAAGGATGTAGAGGCACATATCACTAGGAGTAAGATAGATACTGCCTACAGGAAAATTAAAGAGAGTTTTGGAGAAAAGAGAACCACTCGCATGAATATCAAGAGCTCAGATTGAAATCCAGTTCTAAGCGAAGAAGGGAAAGCATAAAGGTGGAAGGAGTATATTGAGGGCCTGTACAACGGCGATGTTCTTGAGGATAATATTATGGAAATGGAAGAGAATGTAGATGAAGATGAAATACGACATACGACACTGCGTGAAGTTGACAGAGCACTGTAAGTCCTAAGCCGAAACAAGGCCCGGGAGTAGACAGCATTCCATTAGAACTACTGATAGCCTTGGGAGTGCCAGGCGTAACAAAACTCTACCATCTGGTGAGCAGGATGTATGAGACAGGCGAAATACCCTCAGACTTCAAGAAGAATATAATAATTCCAATCCCAAAGAATGTGGGTGTTGACAGATGTGAAAATTATCGAACTATCAGTTTAATAAGCCACGGCTGCAAAATACTACCACGATTTCTTTACAGACGAATGGAAAAACTGGTAGAAGCCGACCTCGGGGAAGATCAGTTTGGATTCCGTAGAAATGTTGGAACACATGAGGCAATACTGACCATACGACTTATCTTAGAAAATAGATTAACGAAAGGCAAAACTACGTTTCCAGCATTTGTAGACTTAGAGAAAGCTTTTGACAATGTTGATTGGAATACTCTATTTCAAATTCTGAAGGTGGCAGGGGTAAAATACAGGGAGCGAAATGCTATTTACAATTTGTACAGAAACCAAATGGCAGTTACAAGAGTCCAGGGGCATGTAAGGTAAGCAGTGGTTGGGAAGGGACTGATACAGGGTTGTAGCCTATCGCCCGATGTTATTCAATCTGTATATTGAGCAAGCAGTAAAGGAAACAAAAGAAAAATTCGGAGTTGGAATTAAAATCCATGGAAAAGAAATAAAAACTTTGAGGTTCGCTGATGACATCCCCTCGCTCCCAGCTTCAGGCAGTGTTGGTTTCGGTCACACAGCTTGATGCTGTTGCCAATGGGCATCACTGTGGGGGTCCGGATGGGGGTTTGTCGGGGACGGCCAGCTCATCCCACGCATCCCCCAATCCTGCGGCGACTGTGGCTGCCCGGGATACTGCCCACATTGAGGCTGATCCCTCACCTGTGGTAGAGTGGAAGGTCGTCTCGAGGTGTGGCAGGGGGCGAAAGACATTCCGGAGGGCTGAACGGAAGGCCTCTCCAGTTTGTCTGACAAACCGGTTTCAGTCGCTGTCTCAGGCTGGTACAGATCTTCGGCCAGACATGGCTGCTTGTCCTCTTCCAGAGGTTGCCCCTCAGTCTGCAAGATCCGAGCGGTCGCAGAGGGTGGGCTTACAGGTAGTTGGGAGCTCCAACGTCAGGCGCGTAATGGGGCCCCTTAGGGATATGGCAGCAAGAGAGGGGAAGAAAACCGATGTGCACTTCGTGTGCATACCGGGGGAGTCATTGCAGATGTGGAAAGGGTCCTTCTGATGCCATGAAGGGTACAGGGTGCACCCATCTGCAGGTGGTCGCTTAGGGATATGGCAGCAAGAGAGGGGAAGAAAACCAATGTGCACTCCGTGTGCATACCGGGGGGAGTCATTGCAGATGTGGAAAGGGTCCTTCTGGATGCCATGAAGGCTGCAGGGTGCACCCATCTGCAGGTGGTCGCTCATGTCGGCACAAATGATGTGTGTCTGATTTGGAGAAGACTGCCAGTCTCGCTAGCGAGATGAAAGCAGAGCTCACCATCTGCAGCATCGTCGACAGGACTGACTGCGGACCTTTGGTACAGAGCCGAGTGGAGGGTCTGAATCAGAGGCTCAGACGGTTCTGGGACCATGTGGGCTGCAGATTCCTCGACTTGCTCCATAGGGTGGTGGGGTTTCTGGTTCCGCTGAATAGGTCAGGAGTCCACTACACGCAGCAAGCGGCTACACGG
The DNA here is from genome assembly GCF_023864275.1 of Schistocerca cancellata. Classification (NCBI taxonomy): domain Eukaryota; kingdom Metazoa; phylum Arthropoda; class Insecta; order Orthoptera; family Acrididae; genus Schistocerca; species Schistocerca cancellata. The sequence goes on from NC_064629.1 coordinate 910,906,774, forward strand.
GTAGCAGGGGTTGTGTGGCGTGAACTGGGCGGTTTTTTTAGGTTAGATGGCCTCGGGCAAATACAGAAAGGGCAACAGCCTCAAAGGGTGCGGGGCAAAGTCAGGACATGCGAGGACCAAGCAGCAATCGGTATTGTAATTGTAAACTGTCGAAGCTGCGTTGGTAAAATACCGGAACTTCAATCGCTGATAGAAAGCACCGAAGCTGAAATCGTTATAGGTACAGAAAGCAGGCTGAAGCCAGAGATAAATTCTGCCGAAATTTTTACAAAGGCACAGGCGGTGTTTAGAAAGGATAGATTGCATGCGACCGGTGGTGGCATGTTTGTTGCTGTTAGTAGTAGTAGTGAATTAGAAGTGGATAGTTCCTGTGAATTATTATGGGTGGAGGTTACACTCAACAACCGAGCTAGGTTAATAATTGGCTCCATTTACCGACCTCCCGACTCAGCAGTATTAGTGGCAGAACAACTGAGAGAAAATTTGGAATACATTTCACATAAATTTTCTCAGCATGTTATAGTCTAAGGTGGAGATTTCAATTTACCAGATATAGACTGGGACACTCAGATGTTTAGGACGGGTGGTAGAGACAGAGCATCAAGTGACATTGTACTGAGTGCACTATCAGAAAATTACCTCGAGCAATTAAACAGAGAACTGACTCGTGGAGATAACATCGTGGACCCACTGATAACAAACAGACCCGAACTTTTCGACTCTGTAAGTGCAGAACAGGGAATCAGTGATCATAAGGGCGTTGCAGCATCTCTGAATATGGAAGTTAATAGGAATATAAAAAAAGGGAGGAAGGTTTATCTGTTTAGCAAAAGTAATGGAAGGCGGATTTCAGGCTACCTAACAGATCAAAACGAAAATTTCAGTTCCGACACTGACAATGTTGAGTGTTTATGGAAAAAGTTCAAGGCAATCGTAAAATGCGTTTTAGACAGGTACGTGCCGAGTAAAACTGTGAGGGACGGGAAAAACCCACCGTGGTTCAACAACAAAGTTAGGAAACTACTGCGAAAGCAAAGAGAGCTTCACTGCAAGTTTAAACGCAGCCAAAATCTCTCAGACAAACAGAAGCTAAACGATGTCAAAGTTAGCGTAAGGAGGGTTATGCGTGAAGCGTTCAGTGAATTCGAAAGTAAAATTCTATGTACCGACTTGACAGAAAATCCTAGGAAGTTCTGGTCTTAAGTTGCATCAGTAAGTGGCTCGAAACAGCATATCCAGACACTCAGGGATGACGTTGGCATTGAAACAGAGGATGACACGCGTAAAGCTGAAATACTAAACACCTTTTTCCGAAGCTGTTTCACAGAGGAAGACCGCACTGCAGTTCCTTCTCTAAATCCTCGCATAAACGAAAAAATGGCTGACATCGAAATAAGTGTCCAAGTAATAGAAAAGCCACTGGAATCACTCAACAGAAGAAAGTCCACTGGACCTGACGGGATAACAATTCGATTCTACACAGAGTACGCGAAAGAACTTGCCCCCCTTCTAATAGCCGTGTACCGCAAGTCTCTGGAGGAGCGGAAGGCTCCAAGTGATTGGAAAAGAGCACAGGTAGTCCCAGTCTTCAAGAAGGGTCGTCGAGCAGATGAGAAAAACTATAGACCTATATCTCTGACACCGATTTGTTGTAGAATTTTAGAAAATGTTTTTTGCTCGAGTATCATGTCGTTTTTGGAAACCCAGAATCTACTTTGTAGGAATCAACATGGATTCCGGAAACAGCGATCGTGTGAGACCCAACTCTATTTACTTGTTCATGAGACCCAGAAAATGTTAGATACAGGCTCCCAGGTAGATGCTATTTTCCTTGACTTCCGGAAGGCGTTCGATACAGTTCCGCACTGTCGCCTGATAAACAAAGTAAGAGCCTACGGAATATCAGACCAGCTGTGTGGCTGGATTGAAGAATTTTTAGCAATCAGAACACAGCATGTTGTTATCAATGGAGAGACGTCTACAGACGTTAAAGTAACCTCTGGCGTGCCACAGGGGAGTGCTATGGGACCATTACTTTTCACAGTATATATAAATGACCTAGTAGATAGTGTCGGAAGTTCCATGCGGCTTTTCGCGGATGATGCTGTAGTATACAGAGTTGTTACAGCATTAGAAAATTGTAGCGAAATGCAGGAAGATCTGCAGCGGATAGGCACTTGGTGCAGGGAGTGGAAACTGACCCTTAACATAGACAAATGTTATGTATTGCGAATACATAGAAAGAAGGATCCTTTATTGTATGATTACATGATAGCGGAACAAACACTGGTAGCAGTTACTTCTGTAAAATATCTGGGCGTATGCGTGCGGAACGATTTGAAGTGGAATGATCATATAAAATTAATTGTTGGTAAGGCGGGTACCAGGTTGAGATTCATTGGGAGAGTCCTTAGAAAATGTAGTCCATCAACAAAGGAGGTGGCTTACAAAACACTCGTTCGACCTATACTTGAGTATTGCTCATCAGTGTGGGATCCGTACCAGATCGGGTTGACGGAAGAGATAGAGAAGATCCAAAGAATAGCGGCGCGTTTCGTCACAAGGTTATTTGGTAACCGTGATAGCGTTACGGAAATGTTTAGCAAACCCAAGTGGCAGACTCTGCAAGAGAGGCGCTCTGCATCGTGGTGTAACTTGCTCGCCAGGTTTCGAGAGGGTGCGTTTCTGGATGAGGTATCGAATATATTGCTTCCCCCTACTTATACCTCCCGAGGAGATCACGAATGTAAAATTAGAGAGATTAGAGCGCGCACGGAGGCTTTCAGACAGTCGTCCTTCCCGCGAACCATACGCGACTGGAACAGAAAAGGGAGGTAATGACAGTGGCACATAAAGTGCCCTCCGCCACACACCGTTGGGTGCCTTGCGGAGTATAAATGTAGATGTAGATGTAGATGTAGATGTAATTCTTTCAGAGACAGCAAAGGACCTAGAAGGAAGATATAAGATGATCATCAACAAAAGCAGAACGAGGATAATGAAATGTGGTCGAAGTAAATCGGGTGATGCTGCGGGAATTAGACTAGGAAATTAGACGCTTAAAGTAGTGAACGAATTTTGCTATTTGGGGAGCAAATTAACTGATGATTGTCGAAGTAGAGAGGATATAAAATGTAGACTGGCAATGGCAAGGAAAGTGTTTCTGAAGAAGAGAAATTTGTTAACATCGAGTATAGATTTAGGTGTCAGGAAGTCGTTTCTGAAAGTGTTTGTATGGAGTGTAGCCATGTATGGAAGTGAAACGTGGACGATAAATAGTTTAGACAAGAAGAGAATAAAAGCTTTCGAAATGTGGTGCTACAGAAGAATGCTGAAGATTAGATGGGTACATCACATAACTAATGAGGAGGTACTGAACAGAATTGGAGAGAAGAGAAATTTGTGGCAAATCTTGACTAGAAGAAGGGATCGGTTGGTAGGGCATATTTTGAGGCATCAAGGGATCACCAATTTAGTATAGCAGGGCAGCGTGGAGGGAAAAAATCGTAGAGGGAGACCAAGAGATGAATACACTAAACAGATTCAGAAGGATGTAGGCTGCAGTAGGTACTGGGAGATGAAGAACCTTGCACAGGATAGAGTAGCATGGAGAGGTTAATCAAACCAGTCTCTGGACTGATGACCACAACAACAGTTGATAGGGCGATCAATTTTAGCAACATTATCGTAATTTCAACACTGACCAATGACACAGCAGCATGCTTACCAGATTCTGTATCATAGCTAAACAGCCCCTCCACTACTTTGCGAGTACCATCGCGGATGTAAGTAGATGACTATGCTGTTAGTTTACTCATTGCTAATTCTCCAACATTTACACCAATTATAGTAGACAGAGACCTACATATCTCTAGCAATTCCATCATAGTGCGTAACTTACAATCTTTGTCTGTGTGGGTGTGAGTCACAGGGCATTCTCGCGTTCTTAGCATAAAGTTAGAGACTGAAAGATCTCCTGGCACTGTCTTTGATCAACTCTCCCTGCAGCTGACCCGAAGTAGACAGCTGCATTCCACGTGTCGTGTAGGAACAATGTGAAACGGGTTGTATTTATGCAAGATTTAGTTTCAGACGGACGGAGCTAACTGCGTTTTACGTAAATCAATTGCGCTAGCAACTCTAAAGTACTGTTCTAGTGTCTGGAGTCATTTCCAAGAAGGTATTGGTAAGAGAGAATATAAATTCATGTACTCCTAAAGCTACAATGTTCTGCACTTAAATCATACTGCAATGTTAGACCGTTGCGTTTTACGACCTATTACTTGTATGGAATGCAACGCTGTTACTATCTCAATACAAGAAATATATTTCCAGAACATGACATACATTTTCCTTGTAGTTCTCTACGATGAACTACTGTATGTTAATAACATGTAAAATAAAAACTAATTCCGTAACACATTGATTCCTTGATATAGCTTTCTAGAGGTGTGACACCCCGACTATTCACATCAGATCACGGTTCAGAAATCATACTTTGTTCCCATCAGTAAAATGATCGTTAGTAACGTGGAATGCCCCCTAGAAAGAAAAGGACAAATTCATAGCAGCGGTGTTTCGCATGTGAAATTACATGTCAGTCCACCACTAACTTCGTAAACAGGACATCTTTCAAGCAGATGTATACGCACGGATTGTAACACCTCACAAACTCCTGTCGCTAACTTACAATCGCCGTAGTTATGAAACTGAAGACTCGGATTTATGCCCAAGATGCGGCAGGGGATGGAGTGCCTCGCATAAATCTTCGTTCGTCTAGAGGAATGTATCGAGACAGGATGGAAGTTCTCTGATGACCGAGAGGTTTGCTGTTAAAGATTTCAAGTAGACAGTGCTCTAAATCACACACAGAACATGCAGTTGTATGCGAGTCGAGTGCAGGTTATGTCACACGACTGATGCATCCTGACAGAACAATGGAAAAACTGGCAAATGACCTACATACAGCGTTAGCTCGGGTGGCGCGGCGCCTTTAGTATCAGAAGCCCCGCAGCTGGTTAGGGGACGGGTGGCAGTGGCCGGCAAGAGCCTGGTACCGAATGCGGGGAGGCTGGCGGAAGCTCGGAAACTGCAATGGCGAAGTCACTACACGGAGCGACGGCGGCTCGCAACGCACCGCGGAGCGTCTTAAGGCCGGTTCCCACTAGAGCGCGGCAGCGCGGCGTGCGGAAACGGCAGGGGCAAGCGTTTTCCGCGTTGACGTGGCGGCTCGCGGAATTGGCGTTCCCATCTGGAAGCGGCAGACGTTAGCGGTAGCCAATGACGGACAGCCACTGAGGTACGGGGCAGGACCCACTGAAACGCGCGGTGCGTTTGATTAACTATATCTTACACCTACGTGAAGGAAATACGAAGTTGGGTGAAGACATACCAATTTTTCATTTTCTGTACAATGTACTCTTTCACATATTTCATTATTCATGTTTTCTCATTTCACCATAAACAGATTTCATGACTACCGTTCACGATTGTTCACTATCTCCTAACACATTGAAACTATGTACAACAAGAGAGATTATTCAGATAGTTAAGCGAGACAAAAATTTAAAATGTGGTACGGTAGCAGGTACACGAAAACAGTAAGAACACAAAGGCTAGGTGGAAGGGATGAAAGTGGAAGCCACCTGATAGAATTTCCCAAAGAGCATAATGTAATCATCGCCAGCATCTTGCTTAAGAATCACGAAAGAATAATATATATTTGGAACAGTTTTCGAAGCCAGATTTTAAATTGTAAGGCATTTCCTGGTGCAGACGCAAACCTGACTGAAGACTGTCAATAGCAAGAAAAGCGTTCTGAAAAAGAAAATTTGTTCACACCGAATATAAATGCTAATGGTTGGATACTATTTTACAAAGGTATTTGTGTGGAGTGCAGCCTTGTATGTAAGTGAAACGTGGACGATGAACAGTTCTGTCAAGAAGACAATGGACGCTTTCAAAACGTGGTGATTCATAAGAATGCTGAACATTAGATACGAGGATCGTGTGACTAAAGAAGAGGTACGGAATTAAATAGAGGAGGAAGAGGAAATTACGGCACAACTTTGACAACAATAGGGGTTAGTTGACAGGACGTATTATGGGGCGTCAAAGAGTGAGGACAAAGGGGTTGGGTGATAGTATTCTGATAATAATCATCTGTTGAAATACTATTCTACTATTTTATCTATTAATGTAAGCAGTGAATTTACTCTTCCATGCACTCTTTAAAACATTTAAACCAAAACTGAAATCAGCTGAACACCAAATCTTTCAACCACTGTCTGACAACTACTGGATTCACTTTCAACTTTCTATAACTATCACTGGCTAGCCACACACACATACAGATATAAGGAGAACAAAAATAAACAAACATTAGTTTTCAGCATATAATTCTGCAGGTTGGCAACATGGAAATAAACAAACCAGACAGGAAGGGACGTGAGGTGAACACACTGTAGTTACGACTTTTAAATCAGAGTTTTCGGTAAAACGTCTACTGCTAGTGACAGAAGAAAAAAGAGCAAACATGAAGATGTGCTTATGTTCCATAATCTAAGTTTTAGTTCAACCTCCAGCATGTGACCAGGTGAGGGGAAACGTATATGTCCGCCAAAAACTCAATTCACTGTAAGTAATCAGTCATTCACGTAAAAAAAGATGTGAACTGTTTTATAATCTGCAAGTATCACAGATCAAAACAAAACTGAGTCATTCTAGATTCCACCGAAGATGCATTAAAGTAAAAGGCGAAACGCGTTTTGAATCAGTAAAGTACACTGGATAAAAAAAAAAGAAAGGAAATAATCAATAGCTCTACATATTTAGTAAATTACATCTTATGACATACCAGCAAATTAGTTTCGGTTTAACTTCTCATTCGACATGCTATTAATGCCATTTAAAAAAAATTCATCTATCCCTTCTGAAAAACTGTAGTTACTTTCATATCTCGGTAGATAAACAGATGTAGGATATTTATCATGCGACGAAATACATGACTTTTCACAAGTTATCGTTTGCAAAAAACACGTTTCGATTTCTTGAACCTTTTACGAAATTTGCGGTTGATACAACCACATGGTTTACGAAGAGCAGGACGAAGTACCGGTCGCGTCGCGAGCAACTCGCGCCCGGTCACGGCACAGCCCGTCCGCCGACATATCAGTCAATATCTCGAGAACGGTGATAGCTATCGATCTGCTCTCAGCTTTAAAAACAATTTCGATATGTTGACTAAATTTCATACGCAATAATGTATTAACTAAAATGAACTGTACGCAAAGTCCACGCAATGCGTTTTTACCTCTGCACACTCAATAAAATTTCGTGTAAAGGTTTACGTAAATGCGATACAGCAAGTAACCACCACGAATAACGAAAAGAAATTCGGTTCTTTATCGAGAGAAGATATCAGGCTGTAACATGCACAAGAATCAAATTTTTCTACCGAATAGTTTCCTTGGAATCGGATGATAAGTATTTCATAGCTGCCCTGTAAGGCACCGTAACACTCTATAACGGACCCTATCGCAAACAGGTGACGTCTCACTAGCTGTAGCAAATACGGGGTCTGGATTCTACATGGAGAAGAGGCAGCTGTATTCTTCACATTCAGCGGAACTGAAGTCCCAACTGCTCCCCTCAGCAACCGTTCTGTAGCGCTGGGAAATGACGCTCCGACTGTTAGTGACGATATCTGTGGCGAAATAGGCCACATGGTCTGGGCAATGGCACGTATGGTGGTCTGGATACTTTCATTCCTTACTACAGCAGCCAATAGGCACCGCTCACCTCTCCCAGAAATCCTCATATGGCCTCTCTTACAACTGCACTTATAGTGGAATGGCTTATGGTTGTCAGGAACTGTCGTCACAATCGCTTCTTGCTCTCCCTAGTAATTCTGCGAAATTTCACCCGCGCTACTCGAAATACTGTGAGGCTGTATCCAATTGGCCGCACCTTAAACATACCCAGAGCCCTTCAACTGGACCTGATTGCAGTGCGGCATTTGTCGCTTCATCGAGGGACAGACTGCTTTTTCAGATGGCCTGAATACTGTGGAATGCATGCTTCAGCGGCTTGGTGAATCATTTTGAAAATATAACCTACCCATTACTTAATGCTGTCACGGTTTTGAAACACAGTAAATTGACAGTAAGTCGTCCACTCTGCTCTACAAAGGATTCATTGCTTCGGATGTATTTCGAACACCACCCTTTCTGGGATGTGAATTCACATTGAGAAGTAGTCGCTTGAGCGCCAGTCATCGACAACTTCATATTGAGCGGTGTGTGTGAGGGCTGTGGAGCATACTGAGAGACTGATGGCGGTAAACAGCCCTGTCGCAGTGCTGAATTGTCTGATCCATCCCATGTTCAACAAACATGTACGTGAGGGCAAGAGAAGGTTTTCAATTCTTCTTACCATGGGGCAGGTGGTTGCAAATCCCCAAAGCACATTACAAAAAAATGGTTCAAATGGCTCTGAGCACTATGGGACTTAACATCTATGGTCATCAGTCCGCTAGAACTTAGAACTACTTAAACCTAACTAACCTAAGGACAGCACACAACACCCAGTCATCACGAGGCAGAGAAAATCCCTGACCCCGCCGGGAATCGAACCCGGGAACGCGGGCGCGGGAAGCGAGACGCTACCGCACGACCACGAGCTGCGGACAAAGCACATTACAGGATGGAGGTGTGGGGAAGCTGAGTGAGGAGGTCGGAGAGAGCCTCTTCGTCTAGCACCTCATATGGTGCTAAAGTGCGCGTCATATATCTTGGCGGCCGAGTTTAGGTTCGTTCTGCGCATCTGACGTCACAAATCACAGTCAGCCAATGAACAGAGAACGACATTGCCGGATCTCGACTGCAATGCAGAGCACCGACGAGTGTCTTCAGTTTTAGAAACGTTCAGTCATAAATGAAGTAATTGAACAAAAGCAATGTCTTGATAGCAGACTTTCTTTTATAGAAAGTTTGGAAAAAGCATTCTTTACACCAATTGCTTCATATTCTATTAATTAATTAAACCAAACAAACAATAAGCCTCCTAATTCAGGCGGTAGCAAGGAAAGGTGTTTGTATCAGTCTCACGAACCGCTTTTTCGCAATAAAGAACAGCTGTAATTGTTTATTTCCTATTGTACTTCGACGCAACGTGAGTAATTCATAGTCACCCCAACAGTGTTTGTCGGTATTTTGCACACGTTTAGAGTGCTCCAGGAGATCTCTGAAACAAGCAGCTGCGTTAGCGTAATGGGTAAGGTGTTGGGCTGCTAATCGGAAGATTCTGAGTTGAAGCCTTGTTGCTTACTTAATATTTTATTTATTTAAAAACAATAGCGAAATGTCTTATTTAATGAATTTTATTCTTTTGAATGTAATGTTTTGAAATTTCCTGTGCTTTGTCTCTCCTTTATAACCATAATAAGTTTTCAGTTTTTCTAATTTTCTCCTCCAATATTTCTTTTCACAGCAATTAAAAACAATGAAAAGGCACACATACAATATTAATGTTATCCGTTTTGTTTGTATATCATCTCTTCCGCAGTCGCTGTTTTACTATTCATATTGAGATATATTCTTTTGCGGCAGTATTGAAAGTATTATTTAGAGCAGAATTTCGGGTCGTACGTTGTCGAGCTATTTGATTCTCTGACGGAATTCTTTGCTTCGCTGCTTTGGCAACATCATATTCAATGTTTTCTTCGACTGATCTATGTTTTGGCAAGTATTTGCTGTCCGTTGTGACAAACATAAAATGTTTGCGCACTGCGCCTCACTGGCAATATATTTTAGTTTTATGTTTTATTACGTCCAAAATTCAGTTTTGTGTACTTCGCCATCTTCGTTTTAATCAGAACGTTTTAGAAAACAGCGAAATGACTCTGGTATAAAGAAAGTTTTGTTACAGTTGCTAAAGATAGAATATTTCCCAATTTATAAACTCTGTTTATGTTATAAAGGGTGTTCATTTTAACTGGGGACATTGAAATCTCTTGAAAACGACACACAGAGCCAAAATAAATCCTAATGAAAATTAGTTCCTCCCGGAAGGGGACATCCAATTATAACAAATTTGACCACAAATTCGTCGGATTTGGTATCATTGGATGTCCTCCTCTGAGACAAAAAAAAATTTAGTTATAAATTTGTTTGATCCAATGTGTAGATTTGCGGATATTTCAGTGTCTCCAATTAAAATGAACACTCTGTATAGTTGGAACCATGAACGACTGCGGTCGATTTAAGGCTCGTTCTACGCACCTGACGTCACGCATCCGCTGACAGCCAATGAGTGTTCAGTAGTTTTCTGAACGGTCTTCTGGGAATGTCTTGGCGAGTGCGAGTGTTAAATGTGATTTTGAAACTTCCTGGCAGATTAAAACTATGTGCCCGACCGAGACTCGAACTCGGAACCTTTGCCTTTCGCGGGCAAGTTTCATATCAGCGCACACTCCGCTGCAGAGTGAAAATCTCATTCTGGAAATGTGATTGTAGTTATTCTTTGGTGAATTTTTATCCAATTTGTTGCAAGTTGTCATGGCTAATTATGGTGGTAAGCGACAAACTCTCCATAAACAGGCGAGGGACATAATTTACCGGATATACGCTTTTTTCAAGCGCGAAGCAGAAAACGGTGGACCTATCACGGATGTCGCCAGATCCCAGGAACGCACTGCAGAAGCAACAGGCGTTAGCTTGAGAACCGTTCAGCGGATTGCCAACGAAGGAAAGTTATCTACGGAGACCTGTGGAAGCCCACTTTTCAGATCTCCAGGGAAATATCGCACTCGTGAGAGGACTGTAACTAATTTAGATAATTTCGACAAAGATGTTCTAAGACGAGAAGTGCTGAACATGTACAACACAGGCGAATTTCCTACTGTAAAAAAAAATCACTGTGAAAATGCGTGAAACCATAAATTATAAAGGTAGCATGACTTCAATGAATAGAATACTTAAAAACATTGGATTCAAATATGTACATACAAATGACGGAAGAAAGTTTTTAATGGAACGTAGTGATATCGCTGCTTCAAGGGCCCAGTTTTTAAGACGTATTATTGAAGTAAGAAAATACGGGAATAAGAACATTTTTTTCTTGGACGAAACATGGGTAAACCAAAATCACACAAGGAAAGCGTGTTGGAAAATGAGTGATGGTTCGGGTGGATTTAAAGTACCAGTTGGTAAAGGTGGACGAATAATTGTGCTTCACGCTGGCTCTGCTTCTGGATTCATTCCAGAAAGCAAATTAGAGTTCCGAGCAAAAAAGAGAAATTCAGGGGATTATCATTCCGAAATGAACTCGGAGACATTTAAATTGTGGTTTAGGAATCAGTTTCTCCCTTACTTGCCTCCAAACTCGGTGATTGTAATGGACAATGCGAGTTCTCACTCTGTTGTTGTTGACAAGACACCCACAACAAGTACAAAAAAAGCCGATATCATGTTATGGCTTGCAAGTACAAATATACCACATACTGCCAACCAAACTCGTGCTGAAATGTTGAATCTTGTAGTGCTTCATAAGCCTCGCACAAAAGTTTATGAAATCGATTGTATTGCACAGGAACATAGACACACAGTTTTGCGTATGCCACCGTACCATTGCCAATACAATCCGATAGAGTTAATTTGGGCACAAGTGAAAGGGTGTGTCGCAGAACGAAACGTGACATTTCAAATTGCCGATACAGAAAGGCTTCTGCACGAAGCACTTGACAGAATAACTCCTTCAGCATGGGCTGAATGTTTTCGGCATGCACAAAGGCTACAGGAGGAGGACATGGACAGGGAAATTGTAATTGACAATCTGCTTGAACCCATCGTCATCACTCTAAGACCTGACGATTCGGACTGCGACACTGACTACAGCGATGCAGAAGACAATCGCAGCGATTGACAACAATGAAAGGTAAGGCACATACACAATAATACTCATGTTCTCTTTCTTGTTTTTGTTCCACAGTTGCAATTTTACCAATGGTATTGAAATATATTCCTCTTCTGCAACTGTAATAAGCGTCTTGTTTAGACCAGACGCGTTTCTCTCTTTTGAAGCATCTTCAGTGGACAGTATTTTGTCTCCTCCATTGCCAAGTCACCTTTCGTAGTTTTGTGCTGAGGTAACACAATATTCAACGTTTGTGTCAGCCGATCAGTGTTTTAGCAAATAAATGCTCTTTGTGTGTGCCACACACAAAAATTATATTTGACATAGCTCAGAGCACAGTATATTCAAGTCCTAATGTTTTTGTAAGTCCACAGTTTTGTTTAACGTATTTTGTGTACTTCCTTTTGATTGATTGAAGTGCTTTAAAATAAAGTCAAACGCGCCCGGTGTAAATAAAACTTTTATTGCAGTCGCGAAAGACGGAATATTTCTCAATATTACATATGACACCAATCTGGTACTTAAATTAAATGAGATATTGTTATACAGTAAATTTTATATGAAATTTAGGTATCTTGTCCACATTTCATTCTCAACATTGTGGCAACTACAATCGAACATACGGAAAGTATACTCTATGAACTTTACCTCTGCAAACTCTTCAAAATTTCGTGCAATGGTTTACTACATTTAATGCTGCAATATAACTGCGTTGAAAATCGAAACAAAATTAAGTCATTTATGGGGGGGAAGTTATCAGTCAAGAAAATGTGTCAAAATCAAATTTTTGGACCAAATAGTTTTTGTGAAATCGAATGATAAGTGTGTCAAAGCAGTCGGAACACTATGTGTCTGCACAGGCGAGCAGTGCAGTGGTTACAAAATCGCGCACGGTGCGGAATGCGGGGAGCACGTCTCTGAATGTGTGTGTGAAATCTTATGGGACTTAACTGCTAAGGTCATCAGTCCCTAAGCTTACACACTACTTAAGCTAAATTATGCTAAGGACAAACACACACACCCATGCCCGAGGGAGGACTCGAACCTCCTCCGGGAGCACGTCTCTGTAGCAGCGAAAGGTTTAATGCGGCCGTGGTGGCTTTACTTCATAAACTGCGCGCTCCCCCCTAAACGTAAGTTTGCGAACTACACTGCTACGGCGCTGCTTCTCTTGACGCGTGCAACTGGCAACGGTGCAATCTCCCGCGTCTGGGCGGGCATGCGCGAGCCGCCAAGATAAATGAATTGAACTATAGCACCTCATGTGGGTTGTGAATGTATCGTTTACTGATGACGCACATGTGCCGATACAACGACTCCTATCAGGCTGGTTGTAAGGAGAGATATGAGTAGTGGTAGGCGTTGTTGGCGAAAACAGTCATTCTTCCTTTAAGTCTTTCTCCAGTAAGGTCATCCTTCTTGTGTAGAATTAGGCCGCCTAGCACAAGGACATCAGGAAACATAAAATGCATGTCTTGAAGACAGAGACGCAGTGGCCTATCGTGAGTTAATAGATGTAGTTAGTTCCGTTGCAGTTAGGAAGCCATCTTAACGTTGAAATTTTAAATTTTCCTCTGTCTTTCCCTTTGTCGTTCATCCGTGGCAGACCGATTGCGTCGTAAGGGAGGGGGGGGGGGGGTGGCTGGGGAGAACTTGAGAGATAAGCCTGTTCGCACTGGCATACGTCGACGATTATACCATCGAAAGTGTAGTCATCACCAGATCCAGTTCACAGGTTCGAGGTCACAAGGTAAGGTGCTTTCTCCTTGGACGTTTTGCATTGAGGGTTTTCATCCCTGGCTTGGATTTTGGCGAGGCCGTTTTACCAGAAATGGTTAGCCTGGTCCCGTCTACTGTCTGATGTGAGGATCTGTAACCTTTTCTGACAATAACCACTGCAGTCACCACTGTTGCTGTGGTGGGTAGCCTGCGTTGTTGCACTAGCGATACATGCTTGTAGCTGCATTTACAGGTGAAGGTGAAGATGCCCTTATCAGCTGTCGAGGTCTGCGTGGTAACAGTAATTTACTATACAGGTTTCTACAAAACAGAGGCAAACGACTGAACCAAAGTGGGATGTTGCGGGGCCTTAAAATCCTTTTTCGCGTCGAAGTATGAGCGGTGTTGTGTCACTTCAATCTCCGTGATTTTTCTTTCTTCTACGTAGACACGAGGTTCTCAGCTCCAAACGGGATGGCCTTGGGAGCAGTTGACACACATGGGCAGGGCTGGACACAGAACGCCACGTTCGTAGGCTGTGGAACTGAATCTTCCACACGTACTATGATTTTTGTGTTATGATCCAAGCATTGACACTTAATGCAGCATATTGGGTTCGGTACAAATGGCCAAACTCTTAAGGAGAACAAAGCCGGCTGCAGTATATTCAGGCAACGTCGGTTCACTGAATGTCACAATAAAAGATGCTGACTTCTGAAGTTAACCATTAACCCATTTCATAACATTCTGTACATCAGTGAACTATTCCTGCTGCATTTCTTTGGTACCCAAATCTGTAATGAAATAGCACGTCGCAATTCCTTTACACTAATTGGATCCAGTGTGCACCTCTCTGTTTATAGGATATTCTCCATGTCATTTAGCACTCAGAAACTTGTTTATTTGGTGAGCCTGCAGTGTGTCGGTCAGACGTGTGTCTATCAATTGATTGATTTAAGTGGCCTCGTAAGTCCCTATGGAGCATTATTGATGTAGAAAAGCCAAAACTTTTCAAATGAACCTTCCACATGCTTTACAACTATAGACACGTTACAAACGACAAGATGTGGTCCTTTACTAAGACAGGATGCTTCAATGGCGCAAACATCCCAGGTCAACTAGCCACACGATGTTTCCTTGGGTATTAATACTCCCCAACAGTCCCACGAGCTGCTAGGGAAGTAAGTTTACGCCCAGGCAGAGGCCCGCTTGCCTGGGTAAACCTTACATAACTGAACTGCGGTAGGTCCCCAGATTTTGCCCACTAACGGCTGTTCCGCCTGAAGAGCCACGCATCTCATCAGCGAACAACACCTCTTGAGACTGAGTGTTTTTTTTATTTTTTTAAATAGAGGTTTCTATCAACATAGTAATCCGGGCAGTGAAGACAAGATCCCCATTCCATGCGTTACACATTCTACCACCGCGCCATACTGTCGTAGCTGAAGCATGCCCAGAGCTTACGGGTGCAGAGGACTGATGGCGCTCACCAGTCTCCAGCTCAGGGAACTCTGTGGCGCCATGTACGTACACAGCAAACGAATGCTGTGCTCCTTGAGGGGAATTGGCACGTAAGTACTTCTCAGAGGACGCACTAAACTACTTTCACCCTAATTTTCTTTTATCTCTCGAAGAATTCTCGCGAAAAACGAACATCTAAATATTTTCGTGCGAGATCTGACTTCTGTTATTTTGTTATGAGTCTCATTTCCCTCAATTCTGGCCGTCAATAAACCACTTCGCATTCTGAAGATGGTTCAAATGGCTCTAAGCACTATGGGACTTAACATCTGAGGTCATCAGTCCCCTAGACTTAGAACTACGCTACGGGCCATTAAAATTGCTACACAAATAAGAAATGCAGATGATAAGCGGGTATTCATTGGACAAATATACTATACTAGAACTGACATGTGATTACATTTTCACGCAATTTGAGTGCATACATCCTGAGAAATCAGTACCCAGAACAACTATCTCTGCCGTAATAACATCCTTGATACGCCTGAGCATCGAGTCAAACAGAGCTTGGATGGCGTGTACAGGTACAGCTGCCCATGCAGCTTCAGCACGATACCACAGTTCATCAAAAGTAGTGATTGGCGTATTGTGACGAGCCAGTTGCTCGGCCACCATTGACGAGACGTTTTCAGTTGGTGAGAGATCTGGACAATGTGCTCGCCAGGGCAGCAGTCGAACATTTTCTGTATCCAGAAAGGCTCGTACAGGACCCGCAACATGTGGTCGTGCATTATCCTGCTGAAATGTAGGGTTTCGCAGGGATTGAAGGGAGGGTAGAACCACGGGTCGTAACACATCTGAAATGTAACGTCCACTGTTCAAAGTGCCATCAATGCGAACAAGAGGTGACCCAGACGTGTAACCAATGGCACCCCACACCACCACGCCGGGTGATACGCCAGTATGGCGGTGACGAATACATGCTTCCAATGTGCGTTCACAACGATGTCGCCAAACACAGATGCGACCATCATGATGCTGTAAACAGAACCTGGATTCATCCGAAAAAATGACGTTTTGCCATTCGTGCACCCAGGTTCGTCGTTGAGTACACCATCGCAGGCGCTCCTGTCTGTGATGCAGCGTCAAGGGTAACCGCAGCCATGGTCTCCGAGCTGATTGTCCATGCTGCTGCAAACGTCATCGAACTGTTCGTGCAGATGGTTATTGTCTTGCAAACGTCCCCATCTGTTGACTCAGGGATCGAGATGTCGCTGCACGATCCGTTACAGCCATGCGGATAAGATGCCTGTCATCTCGACTGCTAGTGATACGAGGCCGTTGGGATCCAGCACGGCGTTCCGTATTACCTTCCTGAACCCACATATTCTGTTAAGAGTCATTAGATCTCAACCAACGCGAGCAGCAGTGTCGAGATACGATAAACCGCAATCGCGATACGCTACAATCCGATCTTTATCAAAGTCGGAAACGTGATGGTACGCATTTGTGCTCCTTACACGAGGCATCACAACAACGTTTCACCAGGTAACGCCGGTCAACTGCTGTTTGTGTATGAGAAATCGGTTGGAAACTTTCTTCATGTCAGCACGTTGTAGGTGTCACCACCGGCGCCAACCTTGTGTGAACGCTCTGAAAAGCTAATCATTTGCATATCACAGCATCTTCTTCCTGTCGGTTAAATTTCGTGTCTGTAGCACATCTTCGTGGTGTAGCAATTTTAATGGCCCGTAGTGCACTTAAACCCAACTAACCTAAGGACATCACAAAAATCCATGCCCGAGGCAGGATTCGAACCTGCGACCGTAGCAGCAGCGCGGTTCCGGATTAAAGTGCCTAGAACCGCTCTGCCACTTCGCATTCTGAAGAGAAAAACTGAAGTTTAAAATTGCATACTAGGAATTCGCAGCAATAAAAACCGGATTTGTTGTATTCATTGCCACCCCAACTCACGTATCATATTATTTACGCTTTCCCTCTGTTTCGCGATAATACAAAACGAGATGCCCGTATTTGAGCTTTTTCGATGTTCTTCGTAAATCATATTTGGTACGAATCCCACACTACGCAGCAATACTCCAGAAAAGAATGAACATGCATAGTGTAGACATTCTAAGTATTTCATTTGCACATGTACACTCATACTCCGCTACCCACCGTATGGCGAATGGCGGAGGAGACTTTGTACCAGTATTAGTCATTTCCTTCCCTGTTCGCTCGCAAATGGAGAGAGGCCTAATATCAGCTATCTTCGTGGTCTTTGCGCGAAATGTGCGTTGGAGGCAGTGGAATCGTTCTCCAGTCATCTTCAGATATCGGTGTCAACATTTTCTCAATACCGTTTCGCCAAAGGAAAGTCATCTTCCCTCCAGGGATCCATTTGAGTTCCTGAAGCATCTTCATAAAACTCGCGTGTTGATTGAACCTAAGGGTAACAAACCTACCATCTGGTCTCTCACTAGTGTTCTGTGTGAGGTTTTCTTTACAGATTACTGTCCTAAAAGTCTGCCAATAAACTGAAGTTGGCCTTTCGCCTTCCCTACTACCGTCCTCCCACCCTCATTCCATTTCGTATCGCTTTGCAATGTCGGGCCTAGACATATAGCGGCTTGACTGTGCTAAGTATGACACTATTTAAGAGTTATTCGAACCTTACGGGATTGTTTTCCCTACTCATCTGCATTAACATGAGATTTCTACATTTAGAGATAGCTGTCTTTCACCAAACAAACAACAGGTGATGTATAAGTCATCTTGTATCCTCATATAATCACTCAACAACAGCACCTTCCAGTAACCACAGCGTCACCAGAAAAGAGCCGCAGATGACAGCTGACCATGTCTGTCGTATCACGTATGTATATAGAGATTAATAGCGATCTTCCACATTTCCCTGGGGCTCTCCCAACTATACCCCTGTCTCTGCTGAACATTCGCCATAAGGGACAATGAACTGGGTTCTGTTACTTAAGATGATATATCACGGAATCGATTCCGTGTAGTTGCACCTTTTTCAACAGTTTTCAGTTGGGAACAAATCAAACGCCTTCTGATAATCCGGGGATACGGACTCTGCCTGTTGCCTTTCAGCCATAGTTCTCAGGATATCCTACGAGAAAAGGGCAAGATGAATTTCTCACTTGCGATGCTTTCTAAATCCTTGTTGATTTGAGATCAAAACCTTTTTCGTCTCAAAGAAATTTATTATAACCGAACTGAGAATATGACCAAGATTTCTGTAGTAAACCAATGTTACGTATATTGGTCCGTAATTTTGCGGGTCCGTTCTTTTAAGCTTTCTATGTACGGAAGTCACTTGCACTTTTTTTACATTTATTTAGGACTTTAAGCTAGGCGAAATATTTGCGATAAATGCGAGCTAAGTAAGGGGCCAGTGCTGTAAAACCGAATTGGGCTCCCATCCGGCAACTTATTTGTTTTGAAGACTTTCAGTTACATCTCTACGCCAGACATGCCTTTTACTATCTCCCCCATACGACAGTCTGTGCTACGGTCAAACGACGTAAATGTCGCTCAGGCGGAGTATGTGCAGTGTAAGTGAATTACGACCTGAAAGAATGGTTCGGTGTATGGCGGCGGAGAG
The DNA here is from genome assembly GCF_023864275.1 of Schistocerca cancellata. Classification (NCBI taxonomy): domain Eukaryota; kingdom Metazoa; phylum Arthropoda; class Insecta; order Orthoptera; family Acrididae; genus Schistocerca; species Schistocerca cancellata. The sequence goes on from NC_064629.1 coordinate 910,925,492, forward strand.
GTGAAGTGGACTGCGGTAGTCGTCGTGGGGTTGTGGACCACTGCGGCTGCGGCGGGGATGGAGCCTCTCATGAATGATTTCTTAAAGGAAAAACTTAAAACTTAATCTTCCCTGTAGCTGTCTTCTATTGTTACACCGGTCTGGTAAACGGGTGACCAGATAGGAACCTTCGACACGCTTAGCGATTATACGCAGAACCAGAATTTTTTCGGGTTCCCGGAAAGATGTTTTGCTAAGTTATGACGGTGTTTTCCTTTATGCTTCGAACATCCATCTTTCTATAGGCCCACGAATTTCTAATAACTTTTGCCTATCGTCATTTGCTGTTTCATTTTTGAAACGGGAGTGTAAGAGCCTCTGTTTCCTCAACATCTGGCGAATTTAGTAATTAAATCTTCTCCTCCGTAACCAACTTGTATGTATTGTAGTGTATGTGAACCGGGCTCCTAGAAACGACGGAGAGGCTCCATCCACGCCGCAGCCGCAGTGGTCCACCCCACGACGACTACCGCAGTTCACTTCACCCCTCCGCCACCATACACCGAACCATTCTTTCAGATCGTAATTCACTTACACTGCACATACTCCGCCTGAGCGACATTTAGAATCTGTTTAAACGTGGCCCACTATTTCTCTGCGTCCATAATATTGGAGATAAATGATGTCCATTCATTATCTAAGTAGGATACTAACAACAGCAGTATCAACAGGACGTGCCATCAAAGTTACTTTATCGTGTAGGACCTCGTTATTTAGTATTACGACTTCTGATCTTAATAAAGTTTTTCAGTCTGTGAGACAATAAGGGTGACATTTGTATTCATTCTCCAGGCGAATTATTAACAAGTGCTGCAGGCATTTCGTACAGGGCCGCTCTTGAGTGCTATGATACATAAAGTGTGTCTCAGCCCGATTCCTAAAATAATTTAGTTACTTCGTTTGGTGTTTATTTACCTACAGGTCAGTGCACGAGTGTGATACTTTACTGCTTTGTATTGTATAAATAAACTTTTACTTCATTGTATGTGTCACTTAAAATTCTCTAGCTCTCTACAGTTAGCTCTTTAATTGTCTTCATAAGCTAATTTTATAGTTTTTACCTGGTTGCAAATATAGAAAATAGTGTTTTATTTTCCATTTGCTTTTTCTCATAAATTAGAATTTGGTGTAGTTCTTCATCCAATATCTTAGTTACTGTTACCTTTTGTAATACGAATAATGGATTGGTATACAATCAGGTATCGAAAGTCACGGAATACTTATTATTATTATTATTATTATTTATTTTATGGCCTTCATTGGACCACTGTAGTCAAAAATACAAAGTTGTAAAAACGTTGTTACACAGGGATACAATTTGGCTCAATAATAACTTAATGTGATATTTAGATCATATAATTATTAGAGTCTATTCTTATATGAAAGGTGTTTTGCTCTTCTCTCTGCTAAATATTTCTCCATTCTTTCAGGTATTTTCTTTCTTTCTTCACCTGAGACCACTCTTCCTGTACTCCGTTTATTGATTTTCATTTGTAGTCTGGTTTGCGGGTCTTGCAGTGTTCTGGTTTTCTCTGTCTTGTTTTTTAGGTCATCTACTGTAATTTGGAGCTCTTTTATATCTACCTTTATTTCTGTGATGCATTTAATGTCGCTCTTGCTATTCCACAATTTTTGTATAATTTTTTTACTAATTCTGTTTTCTGGAGTTCTCATCAGATGTCGAAAGAATGAGATACGTTTCTTCCTGATCGTGCTCGTGACTGGTTCTATTTTCTTATATACTGTTTCATTTGATGCTATTCTCCAATGTCCATTTATTTTATACTGTTTATTTATACGTGTCCTAATTATTCTTCTTTCTATTTTTAGTAATCTGTCAATTTCTGCTGTATTAGTTGTTTTGAAGATAGTTTCAGCTGCATATGTTACTTCTGGTTGTGTAACTGTTTTATAGTGTTTTAATTTTGCATCTATAGATAGGCTTTTTTTGTTGTATGTAGTTTTGGTAACGTAATTTGCGTAGTTCAGTTTTTTTATTCTATTCTGCCATGATGGCTTCTCATTTAGATTTTATGTTATTATTTCGCCTAAATATTTAAATTTATCAACAATTTTGATTTCCTGTTCTCCTATTGTAATTTTGTTTGCAAGTGGTGGATCAGTTAGCATACTCCCCGTTTTTTCAAATGATATTCTAAGGCCTACTTTCTCTGCTATTTCTTGTAGTGATTTCACTTGTTGCCTGTCTTCTTGAACGGTGTTGGCTAGGAGAGCAAGATCATCAGCGAATCCCAAGCAGTTTAAGCTAATATCTTCTTTTGCACTTCCAATTCTTATCATCTTTGGATTGTCCTTTCACCATTCTCTCATTATGTATTTCAGTGCATAGCTGAACAGTAATGGTGATAGGCAGTCACCTTGTCTTAAGCCTGTTTTTATGAGGAATGGTTCCGAAATTTCTCCTCTAAACTTCACTTTTGATTTGGTGTTGGTTAGATTGAGTTGTATTTTAATTAGTTTTGGATGGAGTCCTAGATTTCTTAAAATTTTTAATACTGAAGGTCTGTGGAGACAGTCATTTGCCTTCTTAAAATCTACAAATGTTATTGCCAAAGCTTTGTTCCGTTTCTTGTAGTATGCCATAATCAATTTTAAACTAATTATCTGCTCCGCACAGCTTCTCCATGGTCTGAAACCTCCCTGATATTCCCCTAACTCCTGTTCTAATTGCTCCTTGATTCTTTCATATAGGATCTTGGATAGAATTTTGTATGTGCAGTCTAGGAGAGAGATTCCTTTGTAGTTGTCTGGGTTGCTCTTATCTCCCTTCTTGTGTAGTGGGTGGATGATAGCTGTGGTCCAATGTTCGGGGAATCGTTCTGTTACCCAAGTTTTTGTTACAGCCATGTGTAAGGAGGTCTTGACTGTCTCACTTGCATATTTCCACATTTCAACAAAAACCTGATCGTCTACACATGCCGTATAAATTTTTTGTTCTTTAAGAATTTTTTCTACATCTTGGAAAGTTGGAGGGTCTAGTTTGTTAGGTATGGTTTTTAATGGGGTATTAATGTTAGTTTGTAAGGGATGTTTGCGTACCTTGCAATTCAGAAGTTTGTTAAATGCATTTGCAATGATCTCTGCATTTTCCTTGTTACTGTGTGTCATTCTTCCATCTTCATTTTTCAGTACTAGTGTAGGGGCCTCATATTGTTGTAGTTGTTTCCCAAAGATTTTATAGTAGTTCCTGGAGTTGGTTTTATGATAATTACCTTCTATAGAGATTATAATATCTTTATGGAATCCTCTCTTGATTCTTCTAATGTTTTGTGTGAATTTTTTTCTTTCATTTTTTAGGTTGATGGCATTTTCCTAAGTTTTATGTGTTTGAAACTTTAACCATGCTTGGTGTCTATCTTCATGGAATTTATCACATTCTGATGTCCACCATGCATGTTTCCTTCGTGGGTTCAAGGGAGCTAGATTCTCTGCTTCTTTTTTAAGATTAAGCACTAGTTGTTATAGGTCATCTGTTAATTTGATGGTTTGTGTTATTTGTTGATTTTTATTATTTTTAATTAGCTGATGTGGGTCATACCTCCTTTTTATTTTATTAGATTTTTCGGTCCTCTTCTTTATCGGAGTGAATTTGATTTTAATTTTAAATATATAATGGTCTGAGCCTGTGTCTACTCCTTTCACTACTTTAACATTGTGGATCTCCTTATGAAAAAGTTTGTCCATATAGACATGGTCTAGCTGCCACTTCCCCTTCCTCCAGTCTGGATGTTTCCATGTTTTAAGTTTACTTGGCTTCCTCTTAAAGTATGATGACTTAGACATAAGGTTGTGTTCTCTGCAGAGTTCTACAAGTCTTTGACCGTTTTTGTTCGTAAATTTATGTGGACTCCATTTTCCAATTATATCTTTATATTTCGTTTCTTTTCCCAACTGAGCACTGAAATCTCCCAATAAGATTTTTACATTCTTTTTATTTGCTCTGTTCACAGTTTGTTCTATAAGGTCCTAAAATTTATCTACCTCTACCTTTGTTTTTGTTAGACAAATTTTTCATTTGTTGGGGCATGAGCATTTATTATTGTATAGGTTTTATTCCTTGTTTTAAAGCTTAGAGTCGCAATTCTTGGTGATACTGCTTGGAAATCCGTTACTGAATCTATTATTTTTATGTTTACTAAAAACCCTGTTCCAAATTGGGGACATTGTATCATTGACCTCGGTCCTGGTTTCCCATTATAAATTCTATATCCTTGTGATTCGAATGGGTCCTGTGTGGTGTTTCTCATTTCTTGGATCCCTGTTATTAAAATTTTTTGTTTATTTAGTTCACCTATGAGCTCCTTGAGTTTTCCGGTCTGTAGTAGTGAGTTTATGTTGTGTGTGGCTATGTAATTTATCTGCTCATGTTTAATCTTCTTTTTGTGTTTAGGTGTGCATTTTGATTGTTGCAAACGCTCCGATTCGTTGCTGTCTTCAAGTTGACTACCCACCGAATCCGATGTAGCCTTTTCCTGTCTTTTTGAGCAGGACGGTGGAATTTTTTTCCTAAAGAACCTTTCCATTTTTGACTTTCGAAGCTTTCCAACCTTAGTTGGAGCAAGCTCCGATTTACAACTATCATTAAGAACCTACTTCCGCCCGGATTATTGCAGCAAATCGACTCACTATGCAAGCCAAAGAAACTGAGCTGGCCAACGAAATATATGGAAATGATCAAACTGAATTTTAGGAACAGTAAATGGTGACAAGAAGGCAGAGTTACTCCAAGCACGAAACACTCTGCTACCAGGAGCTTTGTCTTCTGGCGAGAGTTACGCAAGAATTTCGTTTTGGTGTGAGCCATAACTTTCAGTCAAGCTCGAACCACTAAAACTAGGTAAGGTACAGCTGATACATGCATTGTGGTACTGATCCACCTGCCACTTGGAACAATTGTTACCTTACACATGCACTCAATTAGATTAGGGAGTTTTGGGCTACTGCTAGTGCTGCACTGGTTGGCGGGCAGAGGTCGACGTGAGGATGCTGGTCGTAGGAGGCTTCAGTGAAACAATAGTAACAAGACAAGTTCTTTATTATGACTCTTGTAGCACCGGATGGACGCTGCAGTGCTGCGCCCACGCCACCTCTCAGCACACAATCAATCACTGCGTATAAAGTGTTGACAGCGGCTGTGACGTGCGCTCTTCGCTGTTGACACCAATGACCTGTTTAGCAACACACTGCCCAGTACGGGAGTCTGTGAGGTAAGCGGCACTGCGAATATTCGGAGTACTAGCAGGGGAGACCAGTTTCCCAGTGAGAAATTCTGCTTCGATAAACAGCGGTATGGGGCGCCACCGCCCTCTAGTTGACCCCTGCCACCATGGTCAGCAGTCTGCCGCTGCTACAGCGGACCTGGAAGAGGGACGCTAAATGGTGTGGTAGTAAGTCCCGACAGAGGGATCAGTACCAGGAGATGGCCTTGCAATGGAGTTGGTCTCAAATCGAGAGCCATGTTCGCTCAACACACATCGTTACCCTTTCATTCCAGCAGGCGCCGCTGAAAGGTTCATACTTAAACTGAAATCAACGAGTTTAAATACAAATAGCTCAGATGCTATGGCACAACAGTGTCAGGCCTGAACGTCAAGTAATTCCCTGGCTCGGCCTAAAGAGCCAATGGCTCTCTGCTGCATCGCCAGGAATGCGGTGATATGCCTGCCGTGTCTCGTTTCTGCAAGCAGTATACCAACTTATTGTGCCCGTCAGCTGCCTCCTGCTTCTGCAGTGCTTGGCTACTAAGTTTCCACAGAATCACTAGAAAACCACTAGGGCCACTACAGCAAGAGATTCGTAATATCAACACTTTACCTACACACCATGTGGTAAAGAAATGTACTTAAGCACCTGGTAGTCTTCTATTTGTCTCAAAGTAATAACATAGTGACTCAATATCCTCCCAACACTAGTATGTACCCTCTCCATTTTACCGTTCATTTGTGGATGTGATGGGCTAGTTCTTAATTCCGAATTCGTCGCAATGTGCAAAATAGTTTCATTAAGTCGGAAATGAAATTTTTTCTGGTTCGTGATTAGTCGGAAATGAGAATTGTCCCCAGGGCCGCGATTATGGTCACCGGCATGTTGATCTCCTCTAGCCAAATGCTGACTGTGACTTGTGACACTCTTCCTGCTTGCTGATTAACGAATGCAGCTATTTCCATATATAAAGAAGAATGATCAATAATTATTAACAAAAAGCACTTCCCTTTAAGATTCCGGTTAAATGGAGCCAACAGTTTAACCCCAACGATTTCGACGGTTTTCGTAGCCACCGAGCTGGGTAGCGCAGTGGTAGCACATTGGACTCACACTTGAGAGGACGAATGTTGAAACCCGCGTCCGGCCATCCTGACTTAGGTTTTCGATGATTTCCCTAAATCGCTTAAGGCGAATGCTGGGATGGTTCTTTCGAAAGGGCACAGTCGCTTTCCTTCTCCATCTCTTCCGAATACGAGCTTGTGCACCATCTCTAATCACCTTGATGTCTCCGCGACGTTAAACACTAACCTCCTCCCTCATCCACGGCCTTTTCGTAATCCCTGGTGATCGCTGCAACAGCACTTATCTATGGCTCACACAGGGTGACAATCGTTGAACTACACTCCTGGAAATTGAAATAAGAACACCGTGAATTCATTGTCCCAGGAAGGGGAAACTTTATTGACACATTCCTGGGGTCAGATACATCACATGATCACACTGACAGAACCACAGGCACATAGACACAGGCAACAGAGCATGCACAATGTCGGCACTAGTACAGTGTATATCCACCTTTCGCAGCAATGCAGGCTGCTATTCTCCCATGGAGACGATCGTAGAGATGCTGGATGTAGTCCTGTGGAACGGCTTGCCATGCCATTTCCACCTGGCGCCTCAGTTGGACCAGCGTTCGTGCTGGACGTGCAGACCGCGTGAGACGACGCTTCATCCACTCCCAAACATGCTCAATGGGGGACAGATCCGGAGATCTTGCTGGCCAGGGTAGTTGACTTACACCTTCTAGAGCACGTTGGGTGGCACGGGATACATGCGGACGTGCATTGTCCTGTTGGAACAGTAAGTTCCCTTGCCGGTCTAGGAATGGTAGAACGATGGGTTCGATGACGGTTTGGATGTACCGTGCACTATTCAGTGTCCCCTCGACGATCACCAGTGGTGTACGGCCAGTGTAGGAGATCGCTCCCCACACCATGATGCCGGGTGTTGGCCCTGTGTGCCTCGGTCGTATGCAGTCCTGATTGTGGCGCTCACCTGCACGGCGCCAAACACGCATACGACCATCATTGGCACCAAGGCAGAAGCGACTCTCATCGCTGAAGACGACACATCTCCATTCGTCCCTCCATTCACGCCTGTCGCGACACCACTGGAGGCGGGCTGCACGATGTTGGGGCGTGAGCGGAAGACGGCGTAACGGTGTGCGGGACCGTAGCCCAGCTTCATGGAGACGGTTGCGAATGGTCCTCGCCGATACCCCAGGAGCAACAGTGTCCCTAATTTGCTGGGAAGTGGCGGTGCGGTCCCCTACGGCACTGCGTAGGATCCTACGGTCTTGGCGTGCATCCGTGCGTCGCTGCGGTCCGGTCCCAGGTCGACGGGCACGTGCACCTTCCGCCGACCACTGGTGACACCATCGATGTACTGTGAAGACCTCACGCCCCACGTGTTGAGCAATTCGGCGGTACGTCCACCCGGCCTCCCGCATGCCCACTATACGCCCTCGCCCAAAGTCCGTCAACTGCACATATGGTTCACGTCCACGCTGTCGCGGCATGCTACCAGTGTTAAAGACTGCGATGGAGCTCCGTATGCCACGGCAAACTGGCTGACACTGACGGCGGCGGTGCACAAATGCTGCGCAGCTAGCGCCATTCGACGGCCTACACCGCGGTTCTTGGTGTGTCCGCTGTGCCGTGCGTGTGATCCGCCAGTCAGTATGTGACAGTCCAAACAGTAGACCGTTAGTGGAAAATGGAATATACGAACACAGCAAAACCCAGCATGCTTATGGTGTATGGAAAGTGTAGGTAGAGTGCAGTTCGCTCTTGTACGGTTATGTGGCAAGATATGCTAATAGACGTCAACCATCGCGGCAATTGTTTATCAATCTCTTCAACCAGTTATGCGAAAGTGGTGGTGTAACACGTAGAAAACGTACCAGAAGGAAACACTTAACGACAGAAGAAGGGGACATTAATGTTCTTTCTGCTGTGGTAGTTGATCCACGCATTAGCTCCAGCGCAATCGGAATACGCAGTGGCGTCGGTCAGGCAAACGTCGTACGTATTCTCCATCGACGTAGGTCCCATCCCTGTCACACACAGGGTGACAATCATTGAACTGTGTGAAAAAAACGTAAATTAGTTACAAACTACGGTGTGCACACACTTTATTCAACATGTAAACGTCACTACAAATATTCGGATTTAGCTTATGACATGTTCGATATGCTTCTCATGATTGGCGATGATGTGGTGTAGCAGAATAGCGAAATTCGGCACGATCCGCTGAAGTGTCGGAACATCGATGCTGTCAATAACCTCCTGAATGCTGTTTTCAGCTCAGCAATGGCTTTGAGGTTATTGTTTTACACTTTGTCTTTAATACAGCATTGCAGAAATAAGCCACATGTGTTCAGATCCCGAGGAAATTTGGAAATTTGTCGTGTTATGGGACCAAACTGCTGAAGTCATCGCTCGCTAAGTTTACGCACTACTTAATCTAACTTAAACTAACTTACGCTATGGATAACACACACACCGATGCCCGAGGGAGGATTCGAACCTCCGACGGGGGGAGCCACGTGGACCATAGCAAGGCGCCTGAGACCGCGCGGCTAGCCCGCTCGGCGGGAGATCCGTAGGATATGGCGGCCAATGGAGGCCCATGCCAGTGGTCTCTGGGTAACCTAGAGTGAGAATGCGGTCCCCAAAGTGCTCCCCCAGGACATGAAACACTCTCCTGCTTCGATGGGGTCGAGTTTCGTCTTGCGTGAACCACATATTGTCGAAATCATGGCCACTTTGGATAATGGAGATGAAATCATCTTCCATAACCTTCACGTTACGTTCGGTAACCACCATGCCATCGACGAATATCGCACTGATTATTCCGTGACTGGACATTGCACACCACACAGTCGTCTGTTAGGGCGAAGAGACTTCACGATCGCGAAATGCGGATTTTCAGTCCCCCAAATGCGACAGTTTCCCTTGTTGACAAACCCATCCAAATGAAAGTGAGCTTCGTCGCTAAACCAAACCATACATACCATACTAATTCACATCATTCTCTACGGACAACCGTGTAGTTGGAAGTCCTAAAGCAAACCGTTCATAAGTTATGACGATTTTATTTCATATAGTTCAATAATTGTTACCCATTTTCTCTCCAATAAGAGTTGCATGGGAACGATTTGAGAATGATGTTCACTTCTGCACTTGGGCATTAAGACAGAACACTGTATCTGTATCATTTATCTTGTTTAGTAAATAAATGTCGTGTGACTAGGGCCTCCCGTAGAGTATACCGTTCGGCGGGTGCAAGTCTTTCGACTGGACGCGACTTCGGCGACTTGCGCATCGATGGGGATGTTCAAATGACTCTGAGCACTATGGGACTTAAATTCTGAGGTCATCAGTCCCCTAGAACTTAGAACTACTTTCCGGCCGGAGTGGCCGTGCGGTTCTAGGCGCTACAGTCTGGAGCCGAGCGACCACTACGTTCGCAGGTTCGAATCCTGCCTCCGGCATGGATGTGTGTGATGTCCTTAGGTTAGTTAGGTTTAATTAGTTTTTAGTTCTAGGCGACTGATAACCTCAGAAGTTAAGTCGCATAGTGCTCAAAGCCATTTGAACCATTTTTAGAACTACTTAAACCTAACTAACCTAAGGACATCACAGACATCCATGCCCGAGGCAGGATGCGAAGCTGCGTCCGTAGCGGACGCGCGGTTCCAGACTGTAGCGCCTGGAACCGCTCGGCCGATTGGGATGAAATGATGATGATTAGGACAACACAACACAACACCCAGTCTCTGAGCAGAGAAAATCTCCGACCCAACCGGGAATCGAACCCGGGCCCTTAGGATTGACATTCTGTAGTTCTGACCACTCAGCTACCGGAGGTGGTCGTCTTATTTAGTGACAGTATTTATTAATCACGGTCTGGTAAACCGCCGAAATATGCGCTATTGGGGACTTTACAATCGCTGTTGTCTTTGTCGGGTGTAACGACAGCGTTCATGGTGCGTAAACGTGTGGTGTGGGATAGTAAACCGTCACCTCATAGGGTCATTTTCTTAGACGAAACACTGAACTCTCACAATTATCGCAGCCTTCTAACAGACCGTTTTCCACGGATGCTAGAAGACTGCAGACTAGGAGGAACCTGTGGTACCAACATGATGCCTTTCCAGCCCATACTACACGAAATACTATAGCATGTCTTCAAGAATTGTTTACAAATCTCTGGATTGGACACGGAGGACCTGTACCTTTGTCCGTCCTTTCGGTGATCTGACACCAGTAGACTTCTTTCTGTGGGGAAAGCTGAAAGACGGTGTCTACAAGAACATTCGAACTACACACGATGACATGCAACGACGTATTACTGGAGCCTCTTCTGGTACCTCCACTGAAATGCCAACACATGTACAACAGTCATTACGTACCAGACTGGATGAGTGTATTTCCACTGCCGGTGGTCATTTTGAACAAATGGTTCAAATGGCTCTGAGAACTATGGGACTCAACATCTGAGGTCATAAGTCCCCTAGAACTTAGAACTACTTAAACCTAACTAAGGACATCACACACACCCATACCCGAGGCAGGATTCGAACCTGTGACCGTAGCAGTCCCGCGGTTCCCGACTGCAGTGCCAGAACCGCTAGACCACCGCGGCCGGCCATTTTGAACACAACCTGTGATTGTTAGTTCTCTCGTTACTGCTGAGAATCCACATAAATAGATTATGCGCTTGTGTTGTTCTTCAGTGTGTGGTACTACAAGTCTTGTAGAAGTGTCGGTGTGGGAACTTTTCTAAATACACTACATCGTCATCTACTTGCATTAGAATGCTGCATCGACACCACTGACTTTCTAATTCAACGTACTTTCAGTCTGTTAATGTCAACAGGCATTTTTCCTTTAAAAAGAAAGTGTATATTTACTCAAAAAATACACTTTCTAAGTGTTATTACAATCTGTTGATAGTCCAACTATATTAGTCCTGAGTACCAATCTATTTTGCGAAAATCGCACATCAATAACACGTACCATTTCTGCACTATTTGCGGTGCGTATTTTAGGTGATTCACCCTGTACAGCTTTCAGTCGGTGTCAGTATTTTCCGATGCTTGCCATTCAGCGAAGGTAGGTCTGTGCTACAGTCACATTCTTGCTCAAGCCATCTGCATTCCCGTGTTTCTTCCCCTGCCTATGTACCAAACAGTAATCAGATTCTGTGAGTCGCAAAACTCATTCTGTTAACCTACTGGATACAGATCCTTCCAGCCTCAGTACCCCCTCAGGGCTGCTCTCCCTTCAACTGATCTACATTTTTTCCCATACAAGGAATACCGAAGATACGATATTTCTTGTACCAGACTTAGCATATCGTTGGCCATACTATAGTTGCTCTTTTCCACATCGTAGAGTTAATAGAAACCGTAAGCTTTCCGATGTTCCTGATTGAACTCTTAGCTCAAAATGCACCCCAAAACCTGATTCATTGTCACACGATAACGTAAATACTTCGTGATAGTCCAGGAATACTAAGATTGGTGTTGATATTAATGCTTTCGTCAACGGCTTGATCACGCTTTGACCCTCCTCGGCCCAGTCAAAATTTATCCCCTTCTATGACAACACTAAGAATGTGAGCACTATATCTGCGAAGCGCCTCTGTTTGCTAATCCTAGCAATGATTACAACACCTTACCTCACTTAGGTAACGGTAAGTCTTGTTCTGCTTGAACCAGCCTAGGAAATGCCTTGACCTCTTTCCTGCTGATTACATCACCGAATAACTCATTTCCTGCGGAACGAAATGACATTTCTCCATGCACTATGCCACATATGCTGCCCGTAATCTTTCAAAAATGTCTGTTATTTGCTGCCTACGTTCATCAACACCTTTTGAAAACAAATTAGACCATCCTAACGTGCCTAGGCTGTAAGTCCCTCAAAACCCCATCTACTAAATGCTGAAATGTTTCTGGAGCATTCTTCAATCCAAACGGCATTCCTCTAAATTGCTAATGACCCCAGAGGGACCATAATGCCGTCTTTGGAAAGTATCGATAGTGTCCTAAATTTTTAATAGTCTCCATGATACTAAGAATGGAGTCTTCGTCAGTCCCTGTCTTAGTGTTATGATGTCTGTAGTAACGGGAAAACCAATATTTTTTGGACGCACATGTCGATTTCTTTGGTAGAACCACATTAGCAGCACACCATGGACTAACACTTTCCTATATTATGCTGTCGGCTCACTGGTGGTCAATCAATTCTACCATAACCGCCTCCAAATAATGGAGCACACATTTCGGTTTACGGTACAATGGTGTTTTATTTCCCATTGGTAACCGATGTTGTGTCATAGGTGTTGCATCTAATTGTCCTTGAGGAAAAAACCAGTTCCTAAACTCAACGAACAGTTCCTCCACTTCATCTCTTTCTGTCTTTCGCAGATGCTCTACCTTCTTACATAATGTGGTTCAAACAGTGGTAAATGGGTGAACGTGTAGGGAAGCAGCAGACTCACGCCTTATAAAATTCACATCAGTCTTTCCATTGTGTGCCAGCCTAGTCCGCTGTAACTAGCTCTGACATCATAATTATTGCACAATACTTTAAAATGATGTAAATAACTTGAAACGTTTCTAGCATGTTAGGAGTAATACAAAATCAACATGTTTTGGATATCAGTTCAATAACTTTAACCATTTTCGAAATTTGGACGTTTTTCTGTAAAAATCATTGGCGCAACAGAAAAGAGCTAGAAACTTAAAAATTTATACCTAGATTCCTTTTGCATAATAATTTAGTAGAAACAGTATTCTGGATCTCACAATTTAAAATTTTAGTTGAAATTCATGATTTTCTGGTATTTGTCTTAGAAATTAAGGAAGCAAGATAGATTAAGTAGGCGAATAAATAAAGCTAGGATGTTTAAATTTAGGTAGAATGGAGATCAGCTATAATCATAAAGATGTGAGAAGTTTCAACTAAATAACTGTAAAAGTGTAGCGATAGCGTATCTCCAAAGGGCAAGTTCAGAGCTCGTCAACTGCATGTAGTGTAATTAAATTAATTCTCTCGCCCAAAATATTTCATTTAGCCACGTCAGACTTTTATTATGATTACTTACTTGGTGCTGATAGCACAATTAAATTGAAAGCTTCATCGGCCATCAGCAAAGGAAGCAATGATTTATTCGATAACTTAAAGTGGCGCATTACTAGCCCAGTGGCTAGTCGGGAGAGCAGATTTGAACAGGCGTTCCCTTAGCTGTCCGCACCGCGGCTTTATATGTAAGAACGCTGCGCGAGAAGGAAGGATGGCCCCAGTTCTCTCCAGACGCTGATTAGCGCACCACCTGTGCCGGGAGTCACGTCGCGTCGGTATCGCTGATACAAACAGCCTCGGATGCAGTAATAAGTTACTCGGATACGCATAACCATGAAATCGTTTTCGAGTGAAGTCTTGATTTTGGGATGACGTTAATGATCTATCTTTAGTTTGCGTATGTCGTATTTTCACGTGCCGCCGCAGGACAGACATTCTACCATTATTAGCGTGGCGTTTGATGAACATTATCGTCAAATTATGGAGAGCTTTCACTTAAACATTTAATTTGAACAGTTATAGTTGCATCAGCGCACTAGACTCTGAACTGCTCTGGTAGTTGGATTGCGTGGATTCTTTTGGTCTGTGACTTTCAGAATATAGTGAACATTTTAGAGAGAATGGCTTTTGAATATTAATCCCAGGCAATCTCCTAATTTCTCAGAGCTATAAGCTGTAGCTATAAACGTATTTCTCAGATGAAGTGGGCACTAGGAATTCTAATTACAGGCTTCACGTTTTGCTAATCACTTTCTGGTTGCCAATATTGTAGTTAGAGAGCCAGTGTTGAGAACAGCAAACAATAGCATTAAATAAATAATAGGAACATTTAACAATAATTCCACCCGGTGCCCCACATATGTTGCCAATCGGCCCGGGAAAGAAATTGAGTAAAAGTGAAAGTGATTTTTAAATATTCGGATTCGGGAGTGAAATGCGACTCGCAACTGATTAATAGAACAGTGATAGTGTTACGTGTGCATGTGGATGACGCAATTGGATTAACAACGCATCGGGATTGACGGAGCTGGCACTGAGTCAAGCGGCGCTGCCGGCATCGCGAGAAGCCAGTTTCGCCTCACCGCAGTCGTCCGCCGGAGCAACCGGAGCTGCGGCTGCAGTTGCAGGCCACGCAAACACACAGCAGCCGTCGAAGTGCCGTCTGCAGTTCAACGCGCCGCGTCGCATCAGTAATCCTGGTACGCCGCGTCGGCAACGCCATACGTCGTGCAGAAGGAACAAAGTTAAGTGAGAAGCTCTTAATATTTTTACTAACCTGCACAAAAAGACTGTCGGCGATGGAACCGCCAGAAGAAACTGAGGTTAAACTTAAATCAGAACCTATGTCTGTTGAGGGTAGTGTAAATCCAGACAACGGTTCAAGTGTAAGTATGCATGAAAATAGTAATGTTAAAGTGAAATATGAAGTACTGTCTCCTGACAGTAGTGTCAAAAGAGGCAATGATTCAATAATAGAGAAATCAGAAATTGTTAATTTATTGGATGATAGTTTATCTGATCAGTTAAAAACGAAATAGGCATCAGAGGTGGTAGAGTTTAAAAAGGATAAGTTAGATATGACTGATCAATCAGATGTTTCATTTCGTTTTGATGATTCCGTTATTGGAGCTAGGCAAAAACACAACGGTCGTCGGGGAACGAGCGTTTTCGGAGTGACTTGGCGAGGTGTTATCAGATTGTACTCGTAAGGGCCAAGCCGTGACATGAGCACACTACCTAAGTCTCCTGACCAGCTTATCGTGGTATGTCTAGACAAAGCCTCACAGAAAGCTATCTAAAAGAGTTATTTTGCTCCAGGACAACGTACCAGCTCATTCCGCACGTGGCAATGTCACGTATGCTTCTCCTTTGCTAATAAATTTTTTCTCGCCCCTTCTTCTCGCCCTAGATGGCACCCAGTGACACCTTCCTCTTTCCTGGATGAAGAAACTATTGAGTGGCAATCGTCTTTAGAATCACAATGAGATGATTTCCGAAGCAGCACGTTCCCTAAACAGTTTGTAAATACTGCAACAGTCCTGATAGCAAATTTTTGTTTATTCCATTACCGGTTTGAATCATTATGATCACCTACAGATCTATCTAAAAAGAGAAAATGGGCGTAGCCATGAAATCGTGTATGTATTAGGTTGCTGCATTCGATTGTAGTGTTTCTCCGTAAGTTTAACAAACACAAGAGATACACATAACAGAGGTTTCAGTCATCAATAAAATATTCTCCTTCACTATTTAAAACAGTCTGCCAACGCTGTGGTAACTTTTCCGTTGCCTGACTGTATAAATCACGTGGTATCAAGGCGAAAAACTCGTTGAGACTTCTTCGAGCAGTATTTTCATCCGGAAAGTGGAAAAGGTAAACATCTGAGGGCGCAAAATCAGGTGAATAGGGTGGATGCGGAATGACTTCCGAACCCAATCCTGTATGGTATTTTTCGTCAGTTTAGCAGAATGCGGGCAAGCGTTATCGTGGAGTAGCATCACTACACTGTCTTCCGGGTCGTTGTTCTTGTACTGCGTCTGCAAAACCTCTCAGTTGTTGACAATAAACGTTAGCAGTGACGGTTACACTTCAGGTGAAATAATACATAGTACAACACCCCACTGCTGTTTCACCAGATACACAACATTATCTATTGTGGATGAGCACAAGTCTCTGTTTTGTTTGGGATCAACCATGCCTTTCTTTTCCTTGTGTTAAAATAAATACACCATTTCTCGTCACTAGTAACGATACAGGATAGGAATGATTGGCACTGTCAACGAGCCAATTGATGACTAGCAAACAGAGATGCACGCATGTCCACCTGCTAATTTTTGGAATTTTGGCGTAGAGCACGCACTGCCCACACACTCGAAATTTGAACCTTCCCATTGAGTGCAAATGTCGCAAGATGGTGGAATGTGGAATGATCACAGTTCACCGCATTTGTCAGTCCTCGAGTACACTGATGTGGATCATTGTGGATTAATGCCTTTAAATGATCTTCATCAAACCGAGAGTCTTCGCGGACGAAGAGTCACTTACGTCAAAACGATCCTTCTTAAAACTAGATAGTCATTTTATTGCAGTACTCTGTCCAATGGCATTATCCCCATGCTCGACGCAAATGTTTCTGGCTACCTTTCTTCAACTCAATCAGAAGAATATGTCGGAAATGTTCCGATCAGTCGACTTGGCTCCGCTGACTATCTCCAAATGACGAAATGGTGTGTAAACTCCAATAAGAACAGCGAACTACAAATAAAAAATGACAGTCGATAAATAAATCCTTAGCAAATAGAATAGTAAAAAAAATGCAGCGAACTTGTGCACCGCCGGCCGCGGTGGTCTTGCGGTTCTAGGCGCTCAGTCCGGAACCGCGCGACTGCTACGGTCGCAGGTTCGAATCCTGTTTCGGGCATGGATGCGTGTGATGTCCTTAGGTTAGTTAGGTTTAAGTAGTTCTAAGTTCTATGGGACTGATGACCACAGATGTTAAGTCCCATAGTGCTCAGAGCCATTTGAACCATTTTTTTTGAACTTGTGCACCAGCCTAATAATAATAGACTGTTAGCTGTTACAACCAGTATCGTGATAAAAATATTTTGGACGGTTAGCAAACGTAACTTGTCATCATGAAGTTAACAGATAAGAGACCTATTCAGAAAGCAAATTTTTAAGTTTTTCTTGAAATAATGTATTGGAAAAAAAATACATGATGTTGCTGTTAGACTTGATGACAATTTTTCCACATAATCGCCGTTCCGTTCATTGCATTTGGTGAACCCTAGCACAAGCTTACATATGCCCTCCTCGAAGTGCTCTCCTGGCTTCTCCTTCCTTCACCCCCCCCCCCCCCCAGGGGGTCCACAACTCTTTTGTGGATACGTGCGCGGCGAGCACGGGGCCCCGAGCTATTGCAGCATTCTGTCTTTCCAGGGCTGCATTTCCTTCCCCTTCCCCTCCTTTCCCCTCCTTGCTCCTTTCCCCTCGCACTCTCCTCTCCCTCTCATGGTGTCCTTGCTTATGTTGGCCTCGCAATCTTCCTGGTTCTGTTGGTTTTACAATTTGGCTTTGTTGCGTAATCATCTCCTCCTTTTTGCACTCCCTGGTCCCCCTCTGGGGTTTGACCTCCATTACTAAATTTATCTTCCGTAGTGTGAGCCATTTGGGGAAGAGCACCTTACCTAGTATCTCCGACGTGTGCCCTCCTAGTACATTCCACCTTTTCCTTCACGTCGTTGTCTGATGCTAGGGTGAATAGCCAGCATGGTAGCCAGCCCGTCTGGTGGGGTCGCTATGTACCCTTTTGGTTGTGCCCTCAGAACACGCAGGGATCACACTTCTGATACCTGAGCTGTGGCCTCCTCATGCAAGCCTCAGAGTGGTTGCTCATCATCCTGGAGCATCGGAACTCCCGGCAATGGCCGCCGTGCCAGACGGCCCTTGCTGTGGCTGGGTGGCACCTGTGAGGAGAGCCCCTGATCAGAGTGGGTGGTATCAGAGTGGACGCTATGCAAATGAAACGCATTCGGGTCCAGAACTCTGGCTGCTCTTCTGCGGCCGTCTCTCTGCGTGGAGCTGATTCTTCAAGTGCTGGTTCTCTTGCCCCTTCGGCCTTCTCTTCCATGGCTACCCCCTGGGAAAAGGGTCAGACCCGTCAGCTAGGGGCGAAACCTTTCCCCCGTTATCTGGTTTGCACCAGGACTGATGGGGATACTTTCACCAATACCAAACCTTTTTTCTCTGTGGAACTAATTGAAGACAAGTTTGGCGAAGGGGACTCCCTGAGCAAGATGTGGTCGGGTTCGTTGCTGATCAAAACTGCTACAGCTGCCCAATCTGCGGCCCTTCGTGCTTGTACCCATCTTGGCACAATTCCTGTGACCATTACCCCCCACCAGTCTCTAAATATGGTTCAAGGTGTGATTTTTCACAGGGACCTCATCTTTCAAACTGATGAGGAACTTCAGGACAATCTCGGACGGCGGGGTGTTCACTTTGTGGTGCCTTTATCCTGGCCTTTGAAGGGGATACCCTCCCTGAGAAGGTAAAGATTATGGTTTATCAATGTGATGTGAAACCGTACATCCCACCTCCAATGAGGTGTTTTAAGTGCTTGCGTTTTGGACACATGTCTTCCCGCTGTTCACAGGCCCCTCTCTGTGGTGACTGTGGACGTCCACTCCATTAGGGGAGTCCCTGGGTTCCCTGTCCTGTGTGTGTTAATTGACAGGGCAATCATTTTCCACGTTCGCCAGATTGCCCAGTATATAAGAAGGAAAAGGAGATACAGGAGTATAAGTCCCTCGATCGTTTAACCTATACAGAGGCCCGTAAGAAGTATACACGTCTTCACTCTGTGTCCATGACTTCTAGTTATGCTTTGGTTACATCTTCACCCCTTCCTCCCCCTTCCTTACCCCAATCCCGGACCCCTCTCCTCCCCACCTCCCCTGTGGCTCCCACACCTTCTCCTCTGAGCGCTGCTCCCCCTCCCCATCTGGAGAAGTGTCCCACTCCTTCGGCGGTTACCGGCCAAGGGCGCCCCTCCCGGGATGCCTCTTCCCAGCACCTTCCAGGCCAAAGGTCTGCTGCCACGCGACGACCGCGTGAGCCGCTGTCTGCCGGCCCCCAGGTCACCCGGTCTCTTTCTGTTTCTGATCTTGCTGCAGCTGGCTCCTTTATGCCTCACAGCCCTCCTCGATCTCAGCCTGAAAAGAAGAAGAAACATAAGTCCCGGGACAAAGAGCCTCTGGTGTCACCAGAGGTCCCATCCCCGGCTTCACAACCGGATTCTTACCTGTCGTTCATGGATGTCGCCCCCTCCTTGTCCGTGACAGGTGGGGACCGGCGGTATGACTGGCTTTAGCGCGTTCAGCCCCCATTTAAATCATCGTTCTGTGGTTATCCAATGGAATTGTAATGGATACTATTGGCACCTTCCAGAATTTATATCCCTTATTTCGTCTTACTCTGCAACTTGTATGGTTCTACAGGAATCTCATTTTACTGATGCTCACTCACCGACCCTTCGTCGGTTCCGTGTTTTCTGTCGAAATCGGGTCGGACCCCTGTGGGCTTCTGGTGGCGTTTGTCCGTTGGTCCATACAGACATTGGTAGCATGTGGATTCCTCTTAAAAACTACATTGGAAGCAGTTGCTGTTCGGGTCCACCTGAACTTTGAGGTCACGGTTTGCACTCTTTATCTCCCTCCTGACAGGACTCTTACACCGGCTGCCTTAACTGCCTTTCTTCAGCAACTTCCTCCTCCCTTCCTCCTCCTTGGGGATTTTAATGCTCATCATCCCTTGTGGGGCAGTGCCTTTCCATCTAGACGAGGTCTTCTCATAGACCAGTTGATTGCAGACCGCGACTTGTGCCTTCTTAATGATGGCTCCCCTACTCATTTCAGTGCCGGTCATGGTACCTTTTCTGCCATTGATCTTTCTCTGGTCTTTCCAACGCGCCGATTGGCCTCTATTCACTGCACACGTCGTGTTTTCTCCCTCTTTGTCGGGTTTTATTGATGACGTCCTACGTGACGTGTCTGCCGCGATTGTTCACGCTGCTAGCCTTTATGTGCCGCTTTCATCTGGACCATTTTGTCGCCGTCAAGTCCCGTGGTAGAGTACGGCCATTGCCATTGCCATCCGTGAACGCCGTCGAGCTTTGCAACACTTTAAGAGGCACCCTTCCGTAGCCAGCTTTACTAACTTTAAACGCCTTCGCGCTAAAGCCCGTTATTTAATCAAACAGAGCAAGCGGATATATTGGGAACGATTTGTTTCTTCCCTCGGTTCTACTGTCCCTCTGTCACGGGTATGGGCTACACTTCACTCTGTCCAAGGTTGCCATCGGCATTCCACACTCCCAGGCCTTCACCTCCCAGATGGCCTTTGTTCGGACCCGTTACCTCTTGCGGAACATCTTGCGACCCATTTTGCAGTGCCATCAGCATCAGCCTCCTATCCGGCTGCTTTCCTTCACCAGAAACAGCGGACTGAAGCTTCCACCTTACGTTTTACCCCTTGTGAGTCAGAATCTTACAATGAAACTTTTACTGAATGGGAATTTCTTTCTGCTCTATCTTCTTCTCATGATACGGCCCCTGGCCCAGACTCCTTTCATAACCAACTGCTTCATCATCTCAGTGCTCCACAGTGGCAACATCTTCTTCAGGTGTTTAACCGTATCTGGCTCCAGGGTGACTTCCCTTGCCAGTGGAGGGATAGCATCGTCGTTCCTGTCCTTAAGCCTGGTAAGAACCCCCTATCTGTTGACAGCTATCGGCCAGTTAGTCTGACCAATGTTGTTTGTAAGTTACTTGAATGGATGGTAGCCCGTCGGCTCAATTGGGTCCTCGAATCTCAGGATCTATTGTCCCCTTGCCAGTGTGGCTTCGGAGAGGGACGGTCTCCAATCAATCATTTACTTCACTTGGAATCCGCAGTTCGGCAGGCTTTTTCCCAGCGCCGCCATTTGGTTGCAGTATTTTTTGACCTTTGCAAGGCCTATGACACGGCCTGGCGCCATCACATCTTACTTACCCTTCATCAGTGGGGTCTTCGGGGCCCACTCCCGATTTTTATCCGCCAGTTCCTGTTCCATCGGTCATTCAGGGTTCGGGTTGGTACTGTTTTTAGTTCTCCACAGACCCAGGAGACAGGCATCGCACAGGGTTCTGTCTTGAGTGTCCTTTCCTTATTGCTATCGATGGACTTGTGGCCTCTGTCGGTCCTTTGGTTGCTCCTGCCCTGTATGTGGATGATTTCTGTATTTGGGTTAGTTCCTCTTCGATGGCCTCTGCATAGCGGCAGCTCCAGGGAGCTATACGGCGTGCCTCTGCATGGACCCTCTCACATGGGTTTCAATTCTCTCCTCTAGAATCGCGGGTGGTCCACTTCTGTCGCCGTACTACAATTCACCCTGGTATATAGCTCTATCTCGATGCACAACGATTGCCTGTGGTCCCACAGTTTCGTTTCCTGGGTCTTCTTTTCGACAACAAGCTCACGTGGTTGCCCCATATCAGACTTCTAAAGGTAGGATGTTTCTGTAAACTCAATGTCCTTCGCTTCCTTGCCCACTCCTCTTGGGGTGCGGACCGTTTCCTCCTTCTCCGTCTTTATCGTGCTCTAGTTCTGTCCCACTTGGACTATGGTTGTCAAGTTTATGGTTCAGCTGCTCCTTCCACACTGCACGTGCTGAATCCAGTCAACCATTGTGGTATCCGTTTGGCCACCGATGCTTTCCGTAACTAGCCCTGTTGATAGTCTCCAGGTTGAAGCTGGGAACCCCCCCCCCCCTTTTTCTGTTCGACGGTCCCAGCTTCTGGTGTCTTATGCACTCGCTATAAGTTCCTCTCCCACTCATCCTTCCTATTCTATCCTGTTCCCAGACCATGGACGTCACCCACCTGGTTCCCGCCCTCAGGTGGGTTTACCGGTTGGACTCCGCCTTGCGTCTCTTTGCCGTGATTTTCAGCTTCCTTCTTTGTCCTGTCTTCCTCGCTCCCTCCCCTCCACCCCCCTCCCCTTGGTTAGTTCCTCAGCCTCGAATTCGGATGGATCTCCACCGAGGTCCGAAAGATTCCATCCTTTTTCCGCCAAATTTTGTGGAAGTTTCGGGATGCTGTTGTTTTTACACTGATGGCTCTAAATCTGCTGATCATGTGGGGTATGCCTTCATGTCCTCTGTTGGAACTGAAAATCATCTGCTGCCACCTACATGGGGGGTGTTTACTGCGGAATTGATGGCCATTTCCCAGGCCCTTATCTTTATTAAACAATCCCTACACAACCACGTTTTGTTATGTACGGACACAATGAGTGGCCTTCTGGCTATTGACCGGTGTTTTCCGCACCATCCCTTGGTCTCTGCCATCCATGACCATCTCGCTGATATTCATCGTGCTGCTTGTTTCATTGACTTCCTTAGGGTCCCTGACCATGTGGGTATCCCGGGTAATGAGCTCGCTGGTCGTTTGGCTGGGGGAGCAGTCACTTACCCCCGGTTTTCTGTAACCACTCCTGCTGCGGATTTACGGCTTCACATCAAATCCCACTTCGCACAGTCATGGGCCAATTCTTGGGAGGCTACTCCTCTGTCTAATAAACTTCGTGTGGTTAAGGTGACACCAGGCCTGTGGCGTTCTTCCTTTCGCCTCGCCCGAAAGGACTCGACCCCACTGTGTCGTCTCCGCATTGGCCATACCAGGCTGACCCATGGTTTTCTTTTGCGTGATGAGCCACCCCCACTTTGTGGTTGTGGAGCCTTCCAGTCAGTAGCCCATATTTTGGTTGAACGTCTCCTTCTTTTGGCTCTGCGTGCTAAGTACAGGCTCCCCCACACTTTACCTTTGATGTTGGTGGACGATTCCCAGATGGTCTCTCTGGTTCTCGGTTTCCTCCACGAAAGTAGTGTTTATTCTCAGTTTTAAGGTTTTTAATCTCTCTCTGGTGTTGGGGCAGGGCGGTGAGTGTTGGGGTATCTTCCACTGTAAGCCGTGTTTGGAGATTTCCGACTCACCTCCCAGACCGAGATCCTCTTTTCTTCCCCTTTTACTCTGTTTTCACCCTTTTTTTAAGGATTGGTTCGTCTCCTTTTCCCATACGTACTTTTACATTCTAGCGGTAGCACCTTCTAAGTCGCAGGTGGTCTTGCCTCTGCTGCTTCAGAGGTGGGATATCTCCTGCCTCTATCATAGCGTTAGGTTCCCTCTCGTGCTGACTCACCTCATTTTGTTTTTACCATTGACAACATGACTGCCCTTTTACATTTTTCGTCTTTTCTCTTTTATTGTTCTGACTTTCCTGAGATGTCACACTAGCGGAATGGACCACATTTGAAACAAGGGACTGATGACCTTGCTGATTGGTCGCTTAAACCCCAAACAACCAACCAACCAACCATCCTTCCTCCACATGAGAATCTTTTTCCGCATCTGTTCTTCGGTTCAAAAATTATTTCCACTGTTGTGTGCTTTTGGGAGGTGAAAATCTGAAGGTGCCATGACAGGGCATTACGGATAAGGGGGGCGAGGGGAGGGAGTGGTCCTAAACATAGTAGCCTAATGAGTCCAAGGGCACCTTGGTGGCTGAAGCTATGTGAGGATGGGCGTAGTCGTGAAACAATCACATTCCTCTCGTCAGCATTCCCCTCCTGCAGTCTTTATTTTATTTTATTTTTTTTAGTGTCTCACAATATCATTGTGCGTTGATGGTCTCCCACTGAGGCAAAATTCGATCACAACGGTGCCTTTCCAGTCCCTAAACACTGAGACGATAACTGCTTCGCCCGAAACTGAAGCTTTGAAATTTTTAGTAGGTACGGAATTGGCGTTACGGCACTGTGACGACTGTCTTTTTGTTTCATGCGTGTAATGGGCTACCCATGTCCATCCCCAGTCACAATAGAGCTCAAAAAATCCTCATCTTACAATTCAAATCGCTCAAGGAATTCTCAGACCTTATTGGCCCGATTTTTGATGTGCAGTTCTTCAGCTGTTTTAGGACCCGTCTTGAACACAGTTTCCGGTATCCCAGCGTTTCTGTGAGTGTCTCGTATAAGAGTGTTCTGCAGAATTGTGGAACCATCGCAGAAATTTCATTCACTATCAGTCGGCGGCCTTCACGAACATTTTCCTCGATTTTTTACACCAACTCATCGGTAAAAATGGTACGTCTTGCACTCCTCTGTTTGTCACGAACCGTTGCTCTGTTTCCGCTAAACTACCTAGAGCACTTAAACACACTTGTTCTGCTCATAACGTGTTCACCATAGGCCGTTTTCATTCGCGAAAATATTTCGGAAGGTGTTATTCCTTGCGCGAGTAGGAAGCAGATCGTACCACGTGGTTCTTACCAACATTTTTCACACATCGGGACACTACAACGTGAGTTTGTATACTCGTACTACCGCGTTCCTGCGATGGTCGCTCTGATCAGGAAAGGATCCCCCTCTCTCTCGCTCAGTGTCGCCAACCTTCAGAAAACACAAAACCACAGCCCGTTATGGTCACGATACATTTACTTTATAAACATGCCTCGTATATACCCATGAATGGCTTAGTCACATACACAAAAATCATTAATGGGGAACACTCACGACACGTAAAGTCGGGTCATCGCTGGCGTACCAGGCTTATAACTATGGTGCTAAAAATCGACGGGGTGTGGCCGAAGCCAGTTTGTAAGGACGTTATACTAAGTCAAATAAATGATCTTGTGCATTCTACGTAAAACTAAGTAGGATACACTGAAATGCAATCAAAGAAAGAGTTAGGAGATTTAACATGGATCCAGACAGAAATATTGGCTTAAATTATGAAAGGTACCTGGAAATAAGTATCTGTAAAGTATGCAGTACAATAAAGTTAACTGACAGCAACATGATAAATGATAAAAAAGTCACAGAGACAGCGGACATACCAGAAACGGAATCACAAATACAACTAATAAAGGCTCTAAAGATTAATGAAGCTGTCATAATAACATGTCATTTAAAGTTATAGAAGCTAGTTCCTACTGGTTCTCTGTGACGTATACAGTGCACAGTTAAGCGAACTGAAAGCAGCATACTAAAACACGATAAACAGGCTATAGGCACAGTAAGCTCACCGGACCCGCGACAGAGAAACATGGGTAGCATATGGCCGCGTAAGAAACAGAGTTCCACAGGTATAGAGAGTGAATCAGGAGGAATGGTACATGCTTTGATGGATGACAGTACTAGTGATTCTGAACAAAACACGTCATATGTATATGTGGCCTGTTCTTAACAGTTTCCGAAGAAACTAACGCAAACAGTGCGGAACAGGACAAATTCAGGGGATAGTAAATGAACTATTGTGATCTGATGTTTTGATTAATTGTCTACATTTCCTCACAAATGTTGTTTAAAACTTACCCCGTCATCTGAAATATATTTGCAACTATTGTATTCAGTAGCGGTATTGCTGATCTGAGCTCATTGCACGGTCCTTTACTCAAGTACACGCATGTAAAATACGAGCGAGACATTCCTCTTTAGTGTCCACTCTGCCCTTGCAGACCTCGCTTTTAAGCCAACTCCACAAACAGTAATTTAATGGAGTAAAATGTATTCGCATGTGAGTGCCAGTGAAGAAGAACATGTGGCTGACGTCCACGATTTTCAAATAACTGTTCGTCAGATATGGTTAAGAAAGTGGCATATTATTGTCATATGAAGTATTTTGTTCAGAATCACCAATACTATCACCCATCAAAGGATGTACCTATCCTTTTGAGTCACCCTGCACAAACCCACAACACCTTTTCACGGGAGGCGCGGAGTGGAGACATACTGCAAATGCACAGAATCAGAAAAATAATCAGTAGAAACTCTGAAGCTTAAATAAAGGTATCAAAATGACATGTCATTTAAAATTATAAAAGATAGTTTCAAGTGGTTCACCGTGACTTTGACTGAACAGCAAAAATGCAGATTTAAATCCGACAGACAGTCCATCGGTGGGAAAAAGTATGTCATTGATGGATGAATATTTACAAAACGACTACGACCTTCACCCTCTGTCACACACCGTCAGGTGTCTTGTGGGGTATGGATGTAGATGTAGATGTCTCATGGTCGCAGATTGGCTTTCTAAAGTGATAATTAAGACCTTACGATTACGAAATATCTGCGTTCCTTTCTTTACATTCCCATACACATACCAAAAGTCCATAATGCTGTAACGATCTTAACGAGCACTGATTCCTTGCTTGCATTAACAGAGTCGAAAAGTTTGGGCGTGTTCCTATCCAGGAGATCTAAGGTGCCATCCTCAAGAGAAATTTCTCTGACAGACAGCAGAAGGTAATTTTCGTATAAAGCACGTAGTATAATATTACACGTTATTCCGATCCTACTACCCGTCCTGTCACTCGAGACGCCCAGTCTACAGCTGGTAAGTTGAAAACTCCCACCTAAACCTAAAACACGGACAGGAAATATGTCGTAACCCTCTCCTTGTTTTCCTTAACATGTCCCGCTACTTCTACTCCCGAGTCATGGAGTCCTAAAAGCATCGCATTACAATACTTGACGCACTTTCAGCACTTACCTTCTTTCAAATTATTCTGCATTCGCACTGTATTAACCTCACTACATATTGTTGTCTTGCTTACGGCTGGTCAGAAATTAAGAGACTGCATTAGACAGACTATCGTAGACAACTGCGTCAGCATGGTGTTCAGAGTGAAAACCACATCATTATACTTGCAGTGATGATTGTAGTCTATGCGTTGACTGTGTGCTGTGTCCTCATACTATACTTAGATGCAGCATCGAAACTTACACGTCTTCACTGACATTCTGCTTTGTCAGTAGGTTTCTTAACTAGGTGTCTCTATCCTATAATTATTCCATTCTGAAGTAGTATATAGCATTTCTGCAGAGACGCAAAAAAAGGAACACAGCTTATTTCCGGTCCCATCTTTGTCCAACAAGAGTTGGGTTTATATCTGTATTGTAGCTTGTCATCGAAAGAAGGGTAAACCATAATTTCCTTTCATTCCAATCTCTTGTACTACAATCTGAGTTGACATCAATTTATCAATGACAGGCTGAGTTTAGAGTAGACATTTTCTCGTATTTGAAGTTATTCTGTCGTAATAGAGTTGACAGGACCGGGCTTTGCACTTGAATGCGAAATATGCAAGCGAAACTTACGAACTTAATATAGATTCCTGGCGTAGGAATCACTATAACTTTCATTTTGGCTGCTTTTATACAAAAACCTACCGATAGATATGTCACATGACTCAAGACTGCACAAGATTTTCCCACGTAAACTTTTGCATAGTTTCCAAAATCTCCTCTCATCCGCATACCACGTATGCCTTCCATACACTCTGTGATTTTTCCCAAAATATTTACATAACAGAATATCATTTAATAATAATTTTTGAGTAACTGCATTTACGTCAGTAAGCTATTGTAGTTAAAACAAAAAATTCTAAATAAGCAATTTCTGTGAACTGATAGTTTAGTTTCTGTTTTGGATGAGATTATAAGTAAATACAATAAAAAAAGGTTCAATTGGCTCTGAGCACTATGGGACTTAACATCTGTGGTCATCAATCACCTAGAATTTAGAACTACTTAAACCTAACTAACATAAGGACATCACACACATCCATGCCCGAGGCAGGATTCGAACCTGCGACCGTAGCGGTCACGGGGTTCCAGACTGAAGCGCCTAGAACAGCACGGCCACACCGGCAGGCTAAATACAATTCATAACATAAATTACAACGATATGTAGGTAAAATTTTATATCTCCGAAAGTTTTGCATCTTATGGTCCAAGATTTTAGCAGTGCTATTTTATTAGCAACACAAGAATATACACTCCTGGAAATGGAAAAAAGAACACATTGACACCGGTGTGTCAGACCCACCATACTTGCTCCGGACACTGCGAGAGGGCTGTACAAGCAATGATCACACGCACGGCACAGCGGACACACCAGGAACCGCGGTGTTGGCCGTCGAATGGCGCTAGCTGCGCAGCATTTGTGCACCGCCGCCGTCAGTGTCAGCCAGTTTGCCGTGGCATACGGAGCTCCATCGCAGTCTTTAACACTGGTAGCATGCCGCGACAGCGTGGACGTGAACCATATGTGCAGTTGACGGACTTTGAGCGAGGGCGTATAGTGGGCATGCGGGAGGCCGGGTGGACGTACCGCCGAATTGCTCAACATGTGGGGCGTGAGGTCTCCACAGTACATCGATGTTGTCGCCAGTGGTCGGCGGAAGGTGCACGTGCCCGTCGACCTGGGACCGGACCGCAGCGACGCACGGATGCACGCCAAGACCGTAGGATCCTACGCAGTGCCGTAGGGGACCGCACCGCCACTTCCCAGCAAATTAGGGACACTGTTGCTCCTGGGGTATCGGCGAGGACCATTCGCAACCGTCTCCATGAAGCTGGGCTACGGTCCCGCACACCGTTAGGCCGTCTTCCGCTCACGCCCCAACATCGTGCAGCCCGCCTCCAGTGGTGTCGCGACAGGCGTGAATGGAGGGACGAATGGAGACGTGTCGTCTTCAGCGATGAGAGTCGCTTCTGCCTTGGTGCCAATGATGGTCGTATGCGTGTTTGGCGCCGTGCAGGTGAGCGCCACAATCAGGACTGCATACGACCGAGGCACACAGGGCCAACACCCGGCATCATGGTGTGGGGAGCGATCTCCTACACTGGCCGTACACCACTGGTGATCATCGAGGGGACACTGAATAGTGCACGGTACATCCAAACCGTCATCGAACCCATCGTTCTACCATTCCTAGACCGGCAAATGAACTTGCTGTTCCAACAGGACAATGCACGTCCACATGTATCCCGTGCCACCCAACGTGCTCTAGAAGGTGTAAACTACCCAGGCAAGATCTCCGGATCTGTCCCCCATTGAGCATGTTTGGGACTGGATGAAGCGTCGTCTCACGCGGTCTGCACGTCCAGCACGAACGCTGGTCCAACTGAGGCGCCAGGTGGAAATGGCATGGCAAGCCGTTCCACAGGACTACATCCAGCATCTCTACGATCGTCTCCATGGGAGAATAGCAGCCTGCTCAAAATGGTTCAAATGGCTCTGAGCACTATGGGACTCAACTGCTGAGGTCATTAGTCCCCTAGAACTTAGAACTAGTTAAACCTAACTAACCTAAGGACATCACAAACATCCATGCCCGAGGCAGGATTCGAACCTGCGACCGTAGCGGTCTTGCGGTTCCAGACTGCAGCGCCTTTAACCGCACGACCACTTCGGCCGGCATAGCAGCCTGCATTGCTGCGAAAGGTGGATATACACTGTACTAGTGCCGACATTGTGCATGCTCTGTTGCCTGTGTCTATGTGCCTGTGGTTCTGTCAGTGTGATCATGTGATGTATCTGACCCCAGGAATGTGTCAATAAAGTTTCCCCTTCCTGGGACAATGAATTCACGGTGTTCTTATTTCAATTTCCAGGAGTGTATGTGAAGCGTGAAATCAATCGGACAAAAATTTATAATTCCTTTTATAAGTGTTTATTATGTGAGTTACGATATTTCAATAGTTCAAAGGAAAGTGAAGTTTGGAAGATGCTTAGATTGCTACTGATGATGAGTAGATTCCGACGTCGGGATATTTCGTCTCATTGATGTTTAATGTGACTATACGTAAGCTGCCCGCCCGGCTAGTTGCGCGGTCCTACGCGCTTTTTCCCGGGGAGGTGTAGCCGGTTTACGGCACGAATCCACCCGACGGAATAGTGTCGAGGTCCGGTGTGCCGGCCAGCCTGTGGTTGGTTTTTAGGCAGTTTTCCGTCTGCCTCGGCGAATGCGGGCTGGTTCCCTATATTCCGTCTGTTACACTATGTCGGCGATTGCTGCGCAAATACTATCTCCACGTACGCGTACACCGTAATTACTCCACCTTGCAAACTTTTGGGGTACACTCGTCTAGTATGAGACGTTCCTGGCGAGGTCCACCGGGGGCCGAACCGCACGATATCCCTGGGTTCGGTGTGGGGTGGCAGTGGTGTGGGCGGATTTCTGTGGCCTGTTATGGGGTTGTGAACCACTGAGGGCTACGGCGGGATGAAGCGTCTCCGTCGTTTCTAAGTCCCCTGTTCAATACACAATACACACACACACACACACACACACACACACACACACACACACACGTAAGCTCCACGCCTTTCTCATCATAAATGAAATACGAGGGAAGTCAAATTTTTTATCATGTTAAGAATGGAAGGAAGAAAATATATAGCAACATAAAAGTGGTTTAGATAGTTCTAATATACTTAAAATCCATCGTAAACTAATATTCCACTTCTGTTTGTATCCATATAAGGCATAATATGAGGGACTCTGCCAGTTGTATTTCCACTTGTGTTAGACAGATTTTCAGACAGCCCTTCACGTGCAGTAGCGTACTTAACAAAGTTCAGCGGAATTTTGAGGGGCTTATATCATCATATTGTAGTTGCAATTACTGCCTCACGGTTTAATTAAATGTGAACGGTAGAACCCGCGGCGAAAACAGGTTCAAAATGAGTAACTGAAATTAATATCTCGCATTTCCTTGATTGGGTGTAGTTAAGCGATTTCACACCAACTGTTCTCCATTACGCGGCTTAACCGACCCTTATTCATTTGTTCACGCTGCCTGTTTTTCCTGCCTATTGCGAAAGTGAACACTCCATGTAACTACGCTGGAAATTTCAACAGAGTATTACTGAAAAAATGCTTCTTTTGGGCAAATTATATGTACCACAAAGCAAAATGTTTTTTTAGTGTCAACACCGGCTCCGCATGAACAGTTATTGAAGCCCAGGTCTATAAATAGCAGGCATTAAAGATGTCAGGCAGAAATAGTTTCCAGTAAATGAATCCCAAAACCTCGTACTACATTGCAGAAGCATGAGCAAAGAAATGCTCGCGCGAAGTGCCTAATGCAAATTTTCATAACAAAATATCTTACATACATAGTACATATTGTCGTAAGTCAAACATATATTTTTATTCCTTACCTCTGCCAGAATGCAAACTACAAGTCTAAAGTCTCATAGATGAACACTTACATACTTCCGAAACGTGTGTTAGACAAATGGCATCACAAGAGGGAAATTAAATCTAAATGGAGTATGCCCACATAACAGCTGTAACAGTAAAAATTATAGTCCTTTCGCTGATGTAGGTCAGTGTTAAGCATGGAAGATTACTTGCATTCTAGAACATCTGGCGTTTTTTCGTTAAAGATTTTTGCTGGTAGTAGTGAATGGCTTTCGTGAATGTATGCATTACGCGATTGACCCAAGTATGGGACTGGCTGTTTCTTTTGGAGGTGTGACTGGGAACAGTCATGTTGCTCTACAAAGTACTTCTAACACCATAATTAATACTGTAAATTTTTGTACTGATTAATTCTGTTTAATGTCAAGTATGTATTTTTCACTATTTAATGTCTTTGACCTATTATAATGAAGTGGAAAGTTGTGTAAAATGTTTTCTCTTTACTATTTAAATTCTTTCTATGAATTGAAGGAAACTGTTATACAGTAATGTGGCTTTTGTGTTGACATGTTAATGTATTTAAATATTAAGGTCTTTTAAAGATGTCTGTTTACAACTATGTCAAGCTGGTTCATACCTAGGGACTTGCATTGTATAAAATGGAAAGCAACAGTATTTCCCATTTGCAACAGAAGTGAATTCGCGGGCGCCAAAATGTGGTTGGCGCGGGCTAAAAGGTGGAATAGTAGTCAGTCGGCAGCTAGCTACTGGACAGTTTTGGTCTGAGCAGGAATAGAGTGAACTGCGTAGATGCCGGGTGAGGTTTCCATAATTGTTAATACACTGTATGTTGATACAGCACGCGGCGCAATATAGCGTTATATTTGGCTTTTACCGTGACAGGATTGAATGTTCTGTTGGGCAGTTAATGTTATATACTGGATAGAGTTATCTGGCGGTACAAGCAAGGTAACTGCTGCTGAGACATAGCTACACTTGCAGGCTTCAAGTGGTGCTGTGAAAGTCATTACATTTGTTGGCAGTGACGTGGCGAAAGAGGTAATACTATCGATCACGGAGACAATGGAATACGGTTTTGAAAACCACAATGTGAAAAACTGCGTAATGAAAACCTGTGTATACATTGCTGGACATAGGAATGGAGTGTTGTGTTCATGAAGAGGACACAGAAGCAAGTAGCTGTGTGGGAAACATTTAGTCATCATTAATTATGTCACACACCGTACGAGAGAGGTATTTGGAAAATGATAGAGTAAGTTGGTATAATTTCGACCTATACAGACAAACGCTATTGCAAACGAAAATATATAGAGGAAAGAAATAATTTAAGTAAGGCACTTGTTTTTTACGTTTAGTGATGTATAAAACAAATATTACACCATTACAAGTTTTAGAGTAAACAGAAGGTTACAGAACTGAGTAAAAGAGGTAGAAAATGTAGCACACTAGATACAATTGTGATCACTTCTTGGTACACTTCTGATCACTGACGATCTACTACATAAAAACCGATTTTTCCCTCGGGCACCAACGCAAACACTGTGGTGCAGACTATACATTTTTGGTAGCGAATCCAGTCACCCTTTCCGCAATCTAATAACACAAGATACAAAATCAAGAACTATACTCGTTTTCTGCAGGCGATTTGAATTTTATATATAACGGGTGTAATCACTACTCACAGACTTACATTTCTGTTTATTGTTCTTCTTGCATTTGTATATTAAAATCAGGTGATTTCATCTCTGGGCGTTGCCTCACTGACTCCATCGCAGAGGCATCAAAAGAAGGAGACAAATGTGGGTTAGAGGGAGTGTGACGACCTTCCCATCATGTTACAAGCCCACTGCGATGTTGGGCAGAATTGTGGTGAACTTCGGTGCTAATGTGAGATCATTAATTCACGTTACATCTCACTTGGACTTCTGAGCTCTGGCTTTTCTTTCGCATATGTCGACAACTTGCGTTTTGAAGCGTCAACTCTTGCAGTTGAAGTTGGTAGGCACCTTTGAGCCAAATTTCAAATTCACGCTTTGCAGTGGGAGAGAATCAAGGGATTTCGAAAAAGTTACTCTTCAATTATGTTGCGCAGTTTACTTGCTTCGCTTCACCGTGTTTCATCCAGAATCACGTACACTCAGTATGAGATCACGCGTGACCCCAGCAATTTCTATGTGTATTATGTTTATAAACTGAATGTATTTATTTATGATTTTCTGTTTAGTTAATTGTTTTTAATGTTATCTGTCGTTATAAAATAATTAAAAATTCGATATACAAAATTATTTAATTAGTACACGACGGCTAGACATTTTACTCACACTTAAAGGAATCATTAAAAATTGTGCGAGAAATTTTACACACTTAAAAGAGAACATGAAACAAAAATATAGAATAAATATTACAGGAAATATTCTCAGGTTTTTCACTCTACATTACGTACACAGTCACCGCAGTTACCACATGTATGATTTGTTTTCCTGCCTTTCTCACATGGAGAAGAGGCACATCTAGATCTCTTCTTCTCCATTCCATTTTCTGTCAGAATTCCTGCTTCAGACTCTATTACATGGTGAAATATACTTGCATTTAGTCCATTTATTATGGCCATGGCCCTTTTCTGTGAGTTCTCTAACCTTCTTCATATTTCGGATGGTGCCATTTCATTACGAAAATCCATGGGAAACTGTCTCCTTGCTCTTTTTTTTTCTCAACAAAACTGGGCACTGTTGTCTGCTATTGCTACCATCCCATAAAAAGCAGCAAGAGGCCACCTCCTTGTATCGCGTTTGGTTTGTAACGTCCCCAAGGAAAAAATAACGAATTACTGTGCTTATAAACCTCTTGTTGTTCTCTCCAGTCCTGAGACTGGTGACTGGTTTGATGCAGCTCTCCATGCTACTCTATCCTGTGCAAACTTCTTCATCTCCCAGTACCTACTGCAACCTACATCGTTCTGAATCTGCTTAGTGTATTCAGCTCTTTGTCTTCGTCTACGATTTTTACCCTCCCTCTTCTTGTCAAGTTGTGCCGCAAACTTCTCTTCTCCCCAATTCTATTCAAAACCTCCTCATTAGTTATGTTATCTACCCATCTAATCTTCAGCATTCTTCTATAGCACCACATTTCAAAAGATTCTATTCTCTTCTTGTCCAAACTATTTATCGTCCATGTTTCACTTCCATACATGGCTACACTCCATACAAATTCTTTCAGAAACGACTTCCTGACACTTAAATCTATACTCGATGTTAACAAATTTCTCTTCTTCAGAAACGCTTTCCTTGCCATTGCCAATCTACATTTTATATCCTCTCTACTTCGACCATCATCAGTTATCTTGCTCCCCAAATAGCAAAGCTCCTTTACCACTTTACGTGTCTCATTTCCTAATCCTATTCCCTCAGCATCACCCGACTTAATTCGACTACATTCCATTATCCTCGTTTTGCTTTTGTTGATGTTCATGTTATATCCTCCATTCAAGACACTGTCCATTCCGTTCAACTGCTCTTCCAAGTCCTTTGCTGTCTCTGACAGAATTACAATGTCATCGGCGAACCTCAAAGTTTTTATTTCTTCTCCATGGATTTTAATATATACTCAGAACTTTTCTTATGTTTCCTTTACTGCTTGCTCAATATACAGATTGAATAACACCGGGGATAGGCTTTAACCCTGTCTCACTCCCTTCCCAACCGCTGCTTCCCTTTCATGCCCCTCGACTCTTATAACTGCCATCTGGTTTCGGTACAAATTGTAAATAGCCTTTCTCTCCCTGTATTTTACCCCTGCCATCTTTAGAATTTGGAAGAGAGTATTCCAGTCAACATTGTCAAAAGCTTTCTCTAAGTCTACAAATGCTAGAAACGTAGGTTTGCCTTTACTTAATCTATT
The DNA here is from genome assembly GCF_023864275.1 of Schistocerca cancellata. NCBI lineage: Eukaryota > Metazoa > Arthropoda > Insecta > Orthoptera > Acrididae > Schistocerca > Schistocerca cancellata. The sequence continues at coordinate 910,960,364 of NC_064629.1, forward strand.
TTCTAAGATAAGTCGTAGGGTCAGTACTGCCTCACGTCTTCCAACATTTCTGCGGAATCGAAACTGATCTTCCCCGAGGTCGGCTTCTACCAGTTTTTCCATTCGTCTGTAAAGAATTCGCGTTAGTATTTTGCAGCTGTGACTTATTAAACTGATAGTTCGGTAATTTTCACATCTGTCAACTCCTGCTTTCTTTGGGATTGGAATTATTATATTCTTTTTGAAGTCTGAGGGTATTTCGCCTGTCTCATACATCTTGCTCACCAGACGGTAGAGTTTTGTCAGGACTGGCTCTCCCAAAGCCGTCGGTAATTCTAATGGAATGTTGTCTGCTCCCGGGGCCTTGAAACATAATAGGATTACGAAATCCGTCATCTTCTCGGAGTTCAAAATGGTTAAAATGGCTCTGAGCACTATGGGACTTAACTGCTGCGGTCATCAGTCCCCTAGAACTTAGAACTACTTAAACCTAACTAACCTAAGGACATCACACACATCCATGCCCGAGGCAGGATTCGAACCTGCGACAGTAGCAGTCTCGCGGTTCCGGACTGCGCGCCTAGAACCACTAGACCACCGCGGCCGGCTCTTCTCGGTGTCCTTTAATAGTGTTCAGTCAGTTCAGCACTTTTACAAAAAGGTGTAGACCATCTAAGTCTCCTATCCCCGTACACGGAGCAGAGGAATGAGTTCTTATTCTGCAGGATGTCATGACGGAAAAGAATTCAACAAACTGGGATTTACGAGATGTAACCATTAATATCTGCAATACATGCACTGCACGTCATATTTTTACTGTTGAAATACAGGTTCATGTTTCACTTTGCGGAAGAGACGCTGGATGTAAGGGACAACAAGCTTCAGCTGGTCAAGCCAACTATCCGGGTGTAGCGTTCCTCCTTCCTGCGAGAGGAAGTAATGTTAACGTACCGGATAGGCCATTGTGCTGTGACACATGGGTTCCTCCTGCAGCTACAAGACCCACCATTGTGTGGCTCTGGTGGCGCACAAATCTCAGTACACATTTTCACCGAATGAGTTTTACAATGCGACGTGATAGTAACTACCAGTATACTAACTGATCGGCTCACACTTTAGGTGGTGAGGAGTCAAATTTCGTACATGTTTTATGGTTGTGTGGGGTATTTTACCTTCTACATGAATCATTTGGTAAGAGTTTTTAGTGTATTCGTAGTGTAGCTTGGTCATCAAATTAAGCGACCAACACTCACCAAATCACTATTTATTGCTTCAGTCTTTTCCTTTTGCAAAATCCTGTAATTGTACAACACGAAGTTGCTTTACACTTTTTATTGTGTGCAAGGAGATTAAGGTTTGCGTATATGTATGAGTGTACTGATCTCTGAATATAAATTTTACGGTTAATTTTTTGCTGTTATAAAGGTTTTGTCCAGCTTGCAAGAAGACTGTTTCATTAGGCCGCCAATAACTGAGGTTTAGGATCATAAACCTACATTAAGAATCATGATCATCATCATAGTGCGGTAAGATGATGAATTTTGAGTTCAACAGTTTTATTAACTAGCGATGAGATGTGTCGACGTCAGCCTTCATACATTAACAAACTGGCTTTTGTTACTGGGAGACACTTTAATCGCAGTGAACGTAATGAACGTCCATTTTATGGGCTATGTAGAATTCGCTCTTTTAGTACTCTTTAACGGAAGACTTCGTGGATCTAAATGTTGTCTTGAACCTGAAACGCATTTTAATGAAATTTTCGTTTCTAACACATTCTTTCGTGCAGTCATACTAATTCACCAGCGGATCACTTGATATAATGATGTGTCAGATTCTAAACGCTGTGGATTCCTAAAAAATTACGTTTACGCCTATTAACACACTACGCGAAGCACCGTACGGTGCATCACGAAGGAACCTTGTATAACTGCTAGTTATCCCCTTTTCTGTTCCTCTCGCAAATGAAATGAGGGAGGAATGTCCCCATATTCTGGCCTACGAGGTCTGATTTCTCTTAACGTGTTAGCGGTCTGTACGCGACAAGTATGTTGATGGTAGTGGAAGCAATGTGCAGTCTGTTGCTAAAACCAGTGCTCTAGACTTTGTCATCAGTGTTTCACGTAAAGAAAGCCTTCTTCCCTCCAGGAATTACCGTTTGAATTCACAGAGCATTTGCGCAATACTCGGGTGTTGATAGGTTCAAATGGCTCTGAGCGCTAAGAGACTGAACCTCTGAGGTCATCAATCCCCTAGAACGTAGAACTACTTAAACCTAACCAACCTAAGGACATCACACACATCCATGGCCGAGGCAGGATTCGAACCTGCGACCGTAGCAGTCGCGTGGTTCCAGAAGGTAGCGCCTAGAATATATATCCCTGATGTCATTTGAATAGTGTCGCAGGCAGCAAGAATTTTTGCCATGAGATCAGTCCTCTTCAATCTCGATAGGTGTCTCGAATATGACTTTTCACATGGTGTTTCAGGAAGGCGAATGGGGAAAAATACTTGGTGCTCAAATCATGTGTGCTTCCGTAATCAAGGCTGCCGAAGTGTTTGGTGTTTCAAGAGACACCGTGTCGAAGATTTATACCGCATACAATGAAATACGTGACGCTCTAAGTCACAACGCGTACGATAGTGTTCGTTGAGTGATGGTGACATTGAAGAGGATTGCGACGTAACATAAAGAGGACGACAGCTCCAAATGTCTCTGCAGTATTGAATGTTGCACTCACGAACCCTCTCAGCACCTAACCAACATGAAGGGATAGCCATCGACAGGGAACTGCAGAGCGAGCTGAATTTCCAAAACTACTCATCCGTGACGCAAATGCCCGTAACATGAAAACGTGGTGCAGAAGCCGTAATACTTGGGCTTTGTGCAATGGAGGAAAGTCATGGGAGTCTGCACTGTCATATTACTGTCAACGATTATTATGGCTGATGGGGTCCATGCTATGGCAGACTTTTGCCTCAGTGGTGAAGTTATCTTCCCGGGTGGCAGAATCTCGGATCACACACTTTTCTTCGGTTAGGGCTGGTTTTGTGAGCACGATAACGAAGTTTCACATGTACCCTGGCAACCATAATACATTAGATGTCAATGTTATTGACCGTTTGTGGACTCATTTATGAGCAGGATGTGTAGTCGCTATCCACCTCCATCAACGTTATCTGAATTTCCCAATATTTTGCTGCATGATCAGTGATTCCTTGGAAACTAGACATCCCTTGTATTTATACGTACGCCTGGAAGCTGTTTTGAACTCCTCCGGATTTTTACTCCGTGTTATGGATTTTAATGTGTTGCGTTTTTGGTAATTCCATATTTTTGTCCACCTCATCTATCTTATGATCAAGATATGGATAAACGGGAAAAACTGTTAGTTACCAGCGACTACGGAGCACAAGGAGAATGCTTGAGGGTAACGCTAGGGCATACATCTAATAGGAATTTTATGAAGGCATTGCAATTCCTACTTAACTATAGGGGGCGGTATGTTTTGGACGATGAGAAATAACCGTATACGGAAACTAGAAGCATCAGAAATAAAATCTCTAAGACCTTTGAAAGGCTGCAGTAGACAAGTAAAAATTAGAAACTAAGTAATAAGGGAACAATTAGGGATGCAACCAATAACTCAAAAGTCAGTCGAATACAAAGAAAAATGGAATGGTGTTTAGTATGCCGCCACGAAGACTTCCCAGTCTAGCAGTGCATTATAAACCATGTTGCAAGAGAAGTGAAGGAAGACCTAGAAAGAGAGGCCTACCCTTGGAGGGGCACAATGAGAAGAAGAAATAACCCTGATATTGCGCACTGTGTCAAATGATTTCCAGAAATCTAGAAATATGGAATCTGGCTATTGCTCTTCAAAAATGGCTCAAGTGGCTCTGAGCACTATGGGACTTAAGATCTATGGTCATCAGTCCCCTAGAACTTAGAACTACTTAAACCTAACTAACCTATGGACATCACACAACACCCAGTCATCACGAGGCAGACAAAACTCCTGACCCCGCCGGGAATCGAACCCGGGAACCCGAGCGCGGGAAGCGAGAACGCTACCGCACGACCACGAGCTGTGTACTGTTACTTTTCATCCATAGTTCTCAGTATATCATGTGAGAAAAGGGCAAGGTCAGTTTCGCACGAGCGATGCTTTCTAAAACCATGCTTATTCGTGCACATAGGCTTCTCAGGCTCGGGAAAGATTCTTATATTCTAACCGAGAATATGTTCAAGGATTCTGCAGCATACATAAGTTATGGATAATTGTCTGTAATTTTGCGATTTTGTTCTTTTACCTTTTTTATATACTGGAGCAGTGATTCCCAACCTTTTCAGCTGGCGGATCCCTTCTTCAGTCGAAAACCCATGGCGGACCCTTAGTCAGTCAAAAGCACAGTAACTTTAAATTTCAGAGCGAAACCCATGGGAACTGAAAGCTTCTTAATGCAGGTTCCATGTTCCCAATGACCCCCCCCCCCCCCCTCCCAACCCCACCCGAAGTATCAATAGTCCTTGATTTAGAGATGAATGAAACAAACTTGAAATTAACGACCCAATTTGATTCCCACTGCATTCAGACACTTACTAGTGGATTTAATCCCCTTGTTCAACACACTATAGCCTGATTAAAATTACTTGGTAATTGAAATTTCTCACGATGGAGCTGTCTTCCTCCAAGAGCAATCAACGTCACGTCGAAACTGTTCGCTGTTGACAAGCTGCCGCTTATGGTATGTTCACTTCCACTATTTGGGTACTGTTGTGTAAGGAGCATGCATATTTCGTAACAGTGTGTGTGTGTGTGTGTGTGTGTGTGTGTGTGTGTGTGATATTTCGTGAAATTCCAAGAAAAATGTTCAAATGTATGTAAAGTCTTCCTTTGGTCGTCCTCCCTACTCATTCATTTCAACTGGAATCTTCCCTTGTTGTGAAGGCGATGGAGAAACTGCACCCTTCTTCAATGATCCTGACTTCAGCCACCGATCCATGTTAGAAGTAATAAACTGGTCAAAAATCAACTTATAAAGGCGGCATAGGTGCCAGCGAGTGCTGTGATTGGTCGACAAAGCTCGCTCCGCGCATGCGTAAAAGGTTTCAGCGCATCTAGACTCTAGAGCCGTGAGACGGCGCACAAACGACCCCCGTATTGCTGCTGAACAGTCCATCAGAGAAGCCACATTCTCCGGCACTAAACTGTGTATACGTTCTTACTTAGAAACCGCAAAGGCTGCTTGGGAATACGACCTGAAGTGAAAGTACACATATTTTTCACACGAAAAAATAAATAGTGATGAATTTGATTTTCACATTTTTATTCAATAATTTTACTCATTATTTTACACGATTTGGTGAATGGTGGCGGGCGGACCCCCTAGAAAGAGCCGGAGGACCCCTAAGGCGTCCGCGGACCACAGGTTGGGAATCCCTGTACTGGAGTCACCTTCGCCTTTTTCCAGCCGCTTGGGACTTTGCGCTGGGCGAGAGATTCGAGATAAATGCAATCTAGGTAAGGGGCCAATGCCGTAGAGTACTCTTTGCAAAATCGAACTGGGGTTCTTTCCGGACCTGGTAATTTATTTGCTTTTGGATCTTTCAGCTGTTTCTCCACGCCATGTATGCGTATTACTATGTCGTCAGACCACACACACACACACACACACACACTCACACTCAAAGGGAGCGCTTGCGCACGCCCATACACAAAGAGAAAGAAAACAAAAGGAGCAAGTTCAAAGATGTGGACGTCATCCAAAACAAAATAGTGAAATAAATGACAGTCGAAAGCGCAGAATTGTTCAGTGAGACGCAATATTCACATATGAGCAGGACAGAACTCAGCCCAACTACACAAAAACAACAAAAACGTTTTCAACCACCGGCAACTTAGGACAAACCAAATACAACAATGCTAAGGCCAAAAACTGGCATGAGCCACGAGTTTTACCGGACTATATAATTTAAAGGTTGGATTATAAACAAAAATTCATTGCAAACGATATCCTAACATACCTTAACTTAGCAGATGAGTGGTGTACTAATTTGGATCTTTCCCTTACTATGGTTGGCAGCCACAGAACCTACGAAAAGGAAAAAAAAGTAAATTACGTATATAATTAAAATAACATCAAAATTACTATGTAACATATATCCCAACTCAGACATAATCTGTAAATATTTATTTCAGAACGATAAAAGAGAAAAGCCCATTGAAGATGCCACATCTCTGTTGAAACATGTTTGGGTATCAAAGCAAAACAATAATTGCGCATAGAACTTCTTTAAGTTAACTGTTTACAACTGTCAAATATTAGAATAAATGCGTACCTATAGAACCTGTACCCAACAATATCAACGGTACCTACAGTACAAGTGTTTTAATTCGAATTTTTAGGAAAAAATATTGTTGTCATCATTTCATGTACTGGTTATAGGCTTTCCATGTAAAATGAATGTGTTAACATTATTGGTTTTTGCTGTTCTCATGTGTGATTACCTACATTCGGTGCATTTCTACTATAGACTGTGAATATTGTTGGTTTAGTTAGGTGCCCGAAGTCTTGGTTTAATGTGTCCATGGAACTAGGTTGATTTAGTTAAGGGATGTGTAGATATACTGAACCTAATTAGTTCAGGAATCAGTACAACTTTTACCTTATATTAGTTTTTATCCCAGTTGTATACTATAGTTTTGTTGACAAAGCCTTATATTTACGTAACATTTTATACATCAACAAATAGTGATTACGTAATGTCCCTATGAAACAATGATATCAGATTGTTTCCAAATTTTAATAATGTAATATTGCTATGTTTTTAATTGATCCTAAAATATCTGTTGGTTTGGACTATTTACTTTGAACTCTACAATTTAACAAATGTGGTTACGTTTTTTCTGCCACGTGGTAGCTCTATACGCTAACATATGTTTCACAGTTATTATTCACATAATGTACGTCTAAACAGATCCAGTAACCTGGTTTCCAAGTGATAATTATGATTACACGTAATGTCACTAATGGCTTTCGGAAATACATGGATGTTATGGGTGTCATCTTTGTTGACAAAGATACTGATATCTGCCTACCTTGACTAGAACATGCGACCTATATACTTTGAACTGAAGATTATTGTTGTCTTCTGTAATCTTTGACAATACTGTCTTTGACACTCAGCTTATAATATACGCTGATGATCGGAAACATTATGACCACTTGCTTAATAACTTGTTTGTCCGTCTTTCGAACGAAATACGGACAACAAGCAAGTGTGTTGCTAGGTTTTTGGAGGTACGTGGCGTTAGATGTCTACGCATAGGTCATATAATTCGCGTAAATAATGGGCCTCTGATCTGCGTACTCGATGACAGCAAAAGATAGCGACCCAGATTGGTTCCATAGGATTTATATCACGTGTATATGGGTCGCCGAAACATCAACGTGAATTCACTATAATGCTACTCAAATCACTGTAGCACCGTTCTGACTCCGAGACGTGGGTAATTATATTGCTGAAAGATGGCATCGTCATCGGGCAGGACATCAAGCGTGAAGAGACGGAAACTGGAAATTATTGGTAAGGTCTTATGGGACCAAACTGCAGAGGTCATCGGTCCCTATGCCTACACAGTACTTAATCTAACATAAACTAACTTACGCTATGGACAACACACACACCCATGCCCGAGGGAGGACTCGAACCTCCGACAGCGGTAGCCGCACGGACCGTGACAATGCTCCTCAGACCACGTGGCTAACACTCGCGGAGCGAAGAGATGCAGGTGGTTCGCAACTGTCAGCGTGTCTTCGATTACTACCACAGGTCCCATGCAAGTGCAAGAGAAGGGCTTCCATAGTGTAATACTGCTCCCAACAGCCTGCGTCCGTGACGCGCTGCGCGTTTCGAGCCGCCGTTCACCACGATAAAGGCGTTTGTGAAGACGACCATCGACCTAGCGTAGGAAAAATGTGATTCGCCCAGAGAGCCGACACGTCTTCATTGATCGACAGTCGAATCCTGATTGTCCTGTGCCCACTGCAATCGTAATCGACGATGCCGTTGAGTCAACATGTGAACAGGTAGCGGTGGTCTATTGCGGAGCTCCATGTTCAACAACGTACGATGAACAGTGCGCTCTGGAGCACTTGTGCGTGCACCAGCATTGTGATCTTTCGGCAGAGATGCCACAGATCACCATCTGTTCTACTTTACAGAGCAGACAAGCCTCCGAATCCCAAGTTCTTTGCAGAGTCGTCGACGTCCAACAATTTAGCGCCTAGTGCTAGTTTCACTGTCCTACCTCTTTCCGTAGATGCTCACGCGAATATTTTGACCAGCATCGCCGTTTTCGAGACACTGGTTCACAGGCTCTGCGTAATAATGATCTGCCCTTTGTGAATCACGTTTATCTTCGCTTGGATGATCCGCCGTCCGCGTCTGCTCCGGTTACATAGTTTTGTTGCCGTGTCACGTGTATGCAACGGCAACACGTGCTGTCCAGCGTCGCGGTGGGCAGTGGTCTTAAAGTTTTGGCTTATCAGTGTATATCCCTTTTAGTTCGAAATAATCAGATGTAACAGCTAAGGAATACGTTTTATATGGCTAAATGGATCTGAGCACTATGGAACTTAACATCTATGGTCATCAGTCCCCTAGAACTTAGAACTACTTAAACCTAACTAACCCAAGGACAGCACACAACACCCAGCCATCACGAGGCAGAGAAAATCCCTGACCCCGCCGGGAATCGAACCCGGGAACCCGGGCGTGGGAAGCGAGATTGCTACCGCACGACCACGAGATGCGAAATACGTTTTATAAAGTATTGTATTTGTATCAGACAAAATAATTTTAGTTCATCTGATTTTATGGAAGAAATGATTAGTGTTGAACTGAAGATTATGTACTCGTGACTCATCATTGTATATCTTCCTCAGTACATTCTAATTGCCTGTTCTTCACACATGTGCTTCTTCTGTCCGTTTATACTACTATATTCTTCCTGTTTCTATATTTTATAGTCGTTCTGTGACGTTTGAGTGTTTATCTGAAACTGGTAGGGAATAAAGATGTATTTCTACAGCTGATGGCTCAGAGATCCTCAAATAACTATGCACTTGCAAAAAGGAGGACCCATCCGTAACTTATTTCCTGCACGATCGAGAACTGAGCTCAAAATTCCAATGTTATTTCATTTAATACGTCTTTATCCAACACACAAACATAATGCCTTTCAAAAATATTCAAATGCCTAGCCATCTAAACAAAAGCTCAGGAAAAATTTCTGCCCCGTATCTACCCAGTTATGAAAGTGTGTTAGTCTAAAAGGTTGCAGTGCTAACACAGTAAGGTAGACATACCAACCATCGCTGTTGTAGTTGTAAATTGCCGTAGCTGTTTTGGAAAAGAACCACAGCTACATGCACCAACAGAAAGCACTGAAAATCAAATCGTTATAGGTACGTAAAGGTGGCTTAAGTCCGGAAATAAGTTCAGCCTAAAAGTTTACTAAACACCAAACCGTGTAAAGAAAGGCAAATTAAATACAATTGGTGGTGGAGTGCTTATTCCTGATAGAAATAGTTTCTCTTATAGTGAGGTTGACGTAGGTGTTTCCTATGAGGTAGTATGGGTAGACGCTATACTTGACAACTGGAATAAATTAATAGGTGATTCTTTTTACAGATAATACAGTGCAAAGAAAATTTGAGTCTCATTTAAAATAGGTGTGCCACTCACACAATTATAGTTGATGGTGACTTTAATCCACCGTCGATATGTTGGCGAAAATACATGTTTAAAGTCGCTGGGAACCATAAAACGTCCCCCGAAGTTGTACTGAATGCGTTCTCAGAAAGTTGTTTTGAACAGATAATTCAGGACCCACTCGAAGTGTAAATGGTGGTGAAAGTGTACTTGGCGTCTTAGTAACAATTAATCCTGAGAAACAGGGAGCGTCATGACAGAACAGGGATTATTGACCACGTGGATGATGTAGCGAGACTGAATACCGTAACATAAAAATCTTCCAAAAATAAACGCACACTGCATATTTTAAAAAAGAAGATAAATATTCGCTTGACGCCTTCCGAAGAGACAGTCCCGCTCCTTCCTAGATCGCATGCGGTTTAATTCAAAGAAATATTATTTACGGCAACAGAGAGATCGATAAAAAATAAATTAATAAGAGATGGCACTGATCCTCCATGGAACACAAACCAGCTCACAATAGTGTTGCAGTATCAATGAAAAAAGCATTCCATGTTCAAAAGAATGCAAAACTCCCAAGGAGCTCGAAACTTGCCGTGAACTTCAACACCATGTGCTTTTCTACATCTACATCTACAGCTACATGCATACTCCGCCAGCCACCTGACGGTGTGTGGCGGAAGGTACTTTGAGTACCTCTATCGGTTCTCCCTTCTATTCCAGTCTCGTTCGTGGAAGAAAGATTGTCGGTATGCCTTTGTGTGAGCTCTAATCCCTCTGATTTTATCCTCATGGACTCTTCGCGAGATATACGTCGGAGGGAGCAATATACTGGTTCAGATGGCTCTGAGCACTATGGCACTTAACTTAAGAGGTCATAAGTCTCCTAGAACTTAGAACTACTTAACCCTAACTAACCTAAGGACATTACACACATCCATGCCCGAGGCAGGATTCGAACCTGCGACCGTAGCGGTCGCTCGGTCCCAGACTGTAGCGCCTAGAACCGCACGGTCACTCCGGCCGGCTGTAGCTAAATAATAAAGCATCTCTCTTTCTAGGTATTCGCAGCACATTACACTTGTCTACATTGAGATTCAATAGCCATTCCCTGCACCATGCGTCAATTCGTTGCAGATCCTCCTGCATTTCAGTACAATTTTCCATTGTTACAACATCTCGATATACTACAGCATCATCCGCCAAAAGACTCAGTGAACTTCCGATCTTATCCACTAAGTCATTTATGTATATTGTGAATAGCAACGGTCCAACGACACTCCCATGCGGCACACCTGAAGTCACTCTTACTTCGGAAGACTTCTCTCCACTGAGAATGACACGCTGCGTTCTGTTATCTAGGAACTCATCAATCCAATCACACAATTGGTCTGACAGTTCATATGTTTATACTTTGTTCATTAAACGACTGTGGGGAACTGTTTCGAACGCGTTGCGGAAGTCAGGAAACACGGCATCTACCTGGGAACCAGTGTGTATGGCCCTCTGAGTCTCGTGGACGAAGAGCGCGAGCTGGGTTTCACACAATCGTCTCTTTCGAAACCCATGCTGATTCCTAAAGAGTAGATTTCTAGTCTCCAGAAAAGTCATCATACTCGAACATAATACGTGTTCCAAAATTCTACAACTGATCGACGTTAGAGATATGGATCAATAGTTCTGCACATCTGTTTGACGTCCCTTCTTGAAAACAGGGATGACCTGTGCCCTTTTCCAATCTTCTGGAACGCTACGGTCTTCTGAAGACCTACGGTACACCGCTGCAAGAAGGGGGGCAAGTTCCTTTGCGTACTCTGTGTAAAATGGAATAGTATCCGATAAGGTCCAGCGGCCTTTCCTCTTTTGAGCGATTTTAATTGTTTTTCTATCCCTCTGTCGTCTATTTCGATATCTACCATTTTGTCATCTGTGCGACAATATAAAGAAGGAACTACAGTACAGTCTTCCTCTGTGAAACAGCTTTGGAAAAAGACGTTTAGTATTTCGTCCTTTAGCCTGTCATCTTCTGTTTCAGTACCATTTTGGTCACACAGTGTCTGGACATTTTGTTTTGATCCACCTACCGCTTTGACATAAGACCAAAATTTCTTATGATTTCCTGCCAAGTTGGTACATAGAAGTTTACTTTCGAATTCATTGAACGGCTCTCGCATAGCCCTCCTCACACTACATTTCTCTTCGCGTAGTTCTTGTTTGTCTGTAAGGCTTTGGCTACGTTTACGTTTGCTGTGAAGTTCCCTTTGCTTCCGCAGCAGTTTTCTAACTCGGTTGTTGTACCACAGTGGCTCTTTTTCGTCTCTTACGATCTTGCTTGGCACATAATCATCTAATGCATATTGTGCGATGGTTTTGAATTTTGTCCACTGATCCTCAACACTGTCTGTACTTGAGACAAAAATTTTGTGATGAGCCGTCAAGTACTCGTAAATCTACTTTTTGTCACTTCTGCTAAACAGAAAAATCTTCCTACCATTCTTAATATTTCTATTTATTGCAGAAATCATCGATGCAGTAACCGCTTCATTATCCCTGATTCCCTGTTCTGCGTTAACTGTTTGAAATAGTTCGCGTCTGTTTGTCACCAGAAGGTCTAATACGTTATCACAAGAAGTCGGTTCTCTGTTTAACTGCTCAAGCTAGTTTTCAGATAATGCACCTAAAAAAGTTTCACTGGATTCTTTGTCCCTGCCACCCATTATAAACGGTTGAGTCTCCCAGTCTATATCCGGCAAATTAACATCTCCACCCAGAACTATAACATTGTCGGGAAATCTACTCGAAATATTTTCCAAATTTTAATTCAGGTGCTCTGCCACAACAGCTGCTGAGCCGCCTATAGAGACATCCAATTACCATGTTTGAGCCTGCTTTAACCGTGACCTTCACCCAAATTATTTCACGTTTCGGATCTCCATCAATTTCCTTCACCTGAAAAACCCACATGTGCTTTCCACATGTACTCCGCTACATTTGTAGCCGCTTCCTGCGTGTAGTGCACGCCTGACCTATTCAGGGGTACCCTACATTTCTCCACCCGATAGCGGTGGTCAAGAAATTTGCACCCCAGATCTCCGCAGAATCGTCTGAGCCTCTGGTTTAAGCCTTCCACTTGGCTCCAAACCAGAGGACCGCGATCGGCTCTTTGAACGATACTACAAATAGTTAGCTCAGATTCCACCCGGCGAGCGAGACTTTCCGCCTTCACCAACTCCGCCAACCGCCTGTATGAACTGAGGATGACCTCTGAACCCAGACGGCAGGAGTCATTGGTGCCGACATGAGCAACAATTTGCAGTCGGGTGCACCCAGTGCTCTCTATCGCCGCCGGCAGGGCCTCCTCCACATCTCGGATGAGACCCCCCAGCAAGCAGACAGAGTGAACACTGGCCTTCTTCCCCGACCTTTCCGCTATTTCCCTAAGGGGCTTTACAATAGAACGCTGTCTTGAAATAAGGCAGAAAACGTAAAAGGATCCTGTTTACATAATGAAGAGCCAAAGAAACTGATACACCTGCCTAATATCGTGTAGGGCTCCCGCCAGCACGCAGAGGTGCTGCAACACATCGTTGCATGGACTCGGCTAATTTCTTCAGTAGTATTGGAGTTAATTAACACCAGGATTCCTGCATGGCTGTCCATAAATTCGTAAGAGCACGAGGAGGTGGGGATCTCTTCTCAACAGCACGTTACAAGGAATCCCAGAAATGCTCGATAATGTTCATGTCTGAAGAGTATGAGGCCAACGGAAGTAATTAAACTCAGAAGAGTGTTTCTGGAGCCACTCTGTAGCAATTCAGGACTTGTCGGGTGTCGCATTGACCTGCTGGAATTGCTCAAGTCTGTCGGAATGCACAATGGGCATGAATGGATGCAGGTGTTCAGACAGAACGCTTATGTACCTGTCACCTGACAGAGTCCTATCTGGACGTATCAGGGGTCTCATATCACTGCAGCTGCACACGTCTCACACCATTACAGAGCATTCAGCTTGAGCAATCGCCTACTGACAACGTAAGTAACTCAGAAGTAGTTATCGTCGGAGTCGCGAAGCAACTTAAATCACTTAATAAAGACAAGGTCCAGACTGTATACCCGTTAGCGTTCTTCAGAGTATGCTGATACAATAGCGGCACATGTAGTAATCACACGCAATCGTTCGCTCATCGAAAGGTGCGTACCTAAAGACCGAAAAGTGACAACATAACCTAAGAAAGGAAACTGAAACATAAACTGTGTTGGAATTAGGGATGGGCTCGAGAAACTCGTGACGCGAAGGCAATTTCTCGAGAATGTCTCGGGTACGCTCGAGAAGTTGACAGTGCTGCGCTCTCTGAGAATTTGCGCAAACCTTCAGTACACGAAGCACTGAACCTCAGCGGTCGTATTCGTCGTACGTACGTGCACGGAAAACTTTGAAATTCTGTGATTGATATCAACTGTACGACCGTTATTAATGTGTACTGAAGTATTAGTATATGTCTCATAAGACAAAAATCATAGAATTGTTGTTTAAAACAAAGCACAGAATTCGCATGAAACAGAAGTTTTATTCTTACAAAATAAATTACCTTGTACATTCTGCATTTATGCATGCATGCTTAAAGGTAAAAGAGAAGTGCTAGAGCCTTTTATATATAGAAACTGCGTACATGCGTTTACTTACTGAAGAAAGAAAGGAAACAAAAGTTGTTCAGCAGAAGGCATTTTTACATTCCATTGCTGCACTGCCGTCGGTTTTTGTTTAGAAATATGATTTTATTAACCAATTGGCCTTTTAGTCTGCTTCTTTGTTTGTTTATAAGTAGTCCTGCTTTTGAAAATATTCTTTCACTGGGAACAGAAGTTGCAGGTATTGCAAGATATTTTTTTGCCACGACAGCAAGACCTGGGTGACTGTTTTCATTTTTTTTCCAGTAGTGTAAAGGATTACCCGTGCGTTGTAGGTACGGTTCTTCCAAATATCGATGTACCTCCAGGTCTATGCTACCACAACCGCTGTTCATTAGATTTTTATCGGAAACCTCTTCATCGAAAGAAGCCCATAAGGAACTACTGACGTTTTGTACGATACGGTACTTGTGGCTAGTGCCGTTAGCAGGTGAATGAGTAGATCGTACGGTCTCTACCACGTTTGTGCACTCTGCAATTAGGCTTGGAACGGCATGTTTTGAATGAACGGGATTCGTAAATGGTAACGTTTTGAATCTTGGGTCGAGAACTGTGGCAACGGCATGTACTTTGTTTGTTTCTATTAATCCTAGCCGGGCTATTAGTGAGTTGTGCAGATGTTGCTGTCGCTCCTGCGCTGTTGTGGTGGTCCACTTCCCATTGCATACGGTTAGGATAAGCTGTCTGATTATTGGAATAGCTCTCGAAAGAGAGGTATAGTTTTCAGTTGAGATTGCACTTGTTACCACTTCAAATGGCTCCTGTACACATAAACATTCGCTCAAAATTCGCCACTCGTCAGCTGTGAGGTTCTCTACCCCTGAATACAAAGATGATAAACAGGCTGTAATGCATTCCTTTTGCTCCACTAGACGTTGTGGCATATAAGACGTACTGTTCCATCGGGTTTCGGTTTCGTGAACAAATTTATGAACAGGTTTTTTCATTAGATCCTGGATCTCATGCAGTTTTTTCATTAGCATTGCAACCTGTTTTAAAATAGCCAACAATTTTTGTGGCCTTTTCCCGCATTATGCAGAGCTCACTGTTGCTGTTCAAAGAACTTTTCACAACTAAATTCATGGTGTGTGCTAAACAAGGCACATGTTGCGTATCTATGTTGACACTGTGAATATGTTGTACGGCTGCCGTCATGTTACTGGCGTTGTCAGTTGTAATGCTCACAACTTCGTTTTCAATGTTCCATTTTGAATTCACGTTATCTAACGTTATCTAAAAAGGGAAATGGATAGGTTAAAGTTAGATATAGTGGGAATTAGTGAAGTTCGGTGGCAGGAGGAACAAGACTTTTGGTCAGGTGATTACAGGGTTATAAATACAAAATCAAATAGGGGTAATGCAGGAGTAGGTTTAATAATGAATAAAAAAATAGGAGTACGGGTTAGCTACTACAAACAGCATAGTGAACGCATTATTGTGGCCAAGATAGACACAAAGCCCATGCCTACTACAGTAGTACAAGTTTATATGCCAACTACCTCTGCAGATGATGAAGAAATAGATGAAATGTATGACGAGATAAGAGAAATTATTCAGGTAGTGAAGGGAGACGAAAATTTAATAGTCATGGGTGACTGGAATTCGTCAGTAGGAAAAGGGAGAGAAGGAAACATAGTAGGTGAATATGGATTGGGGGGAAGGAATGAAAGAGGAAGCCGCCTTGTAGAATTTTGCACAGAGCATAACTTAATCTTAGCCAACACTTGGTTCAAGAATCATAAAAGAAGGTTGTATACCTGGAAGAATCCTGGAGATACTAAAAGGTATCAGATAGATTATATAATAGTAAGACAGAGATTTAGGAACCAGGTTTTAAATTGTAAGACATTTCCTGGGGCAGATGTGGATTCTGACCACAATCTATTGGTTATGAACTGCAGATTGAAACTGAAGAAACTTCAAAAAGGTGGGAATTTAAGGAGATGGGACCTGGATAAACTGAAAGAACCAGAGGTTGTACAGAGTTTCAGGAAGAGCATAAGGGAACAATTGACAGGAATGGGGGAAAGAAATACAGTAGAAGAAGAATGGGTAGCTCTGAGGGATGAAGTAGTGAAGGCAGCAGAGGATCAAGTAGGTAAAAAGACGAGGGCTAATAGAAATCCTTGGGTAACAGAAGAAATATTGAATTTAATTGATGAAAGGAGAAAATATAAAAATGCAGTAAATGAAGCAGGCAAAAAGGAATACAAACGTCTCAAAAATGATATCGACAGGAAGTGCAAAATGGCTAAGCTGGGATGGCTAGAGGACAAATGTAAGGATGTAGAGGCTTGTCTCTCTAGGGGTAAGATAGATACTGCCTACAGGAAAATTAAAGAGACCTTTGGAGAAAAGAGAACCACTTGTATGAATATCAAGAGCTCAGATGGCAACCCAGTTCTAAGCAAAGAAGGGAAGGCAGAAAGGTGGAAGGAGTATATAGAGGGTTTATACAAGGGCGATGTACTTGAGGACAATATTATGGAAATGGAAGAGGATGTAGATGAAGACGAAATGGGAGATAAGATACTGCGTGAAGAGTTTGACAGAGCACTGAAAGACCTGAGTCGAAACAAGGCCCCGGGAGTAGACAACATTCCATTTGAACTACTGATGGCCTCGGGAGAGCCAGTCATGACAAAACTCTACCATCTGGTGAGCACGATGTATGAGACAGGAGAAATACCCTCAGACTTCAAGAAGAATATAATAATTCCAATCCCAAAGAAAGCAGGTGTTGACAGATGTGAAAATTACCGAACTATCAGTTTAATAAGTCACAGCTGCAAAATACTAACGCGAATTCTTTACAGACGAATGGAAAAACTGGTAGAAGTCGACCTCGGGGAAGATCAGTTTGGATTCCGTAGAAATGTTGGAACACGTGAGGCAATACTGACCTTACGACTTATCTTAGAAGAAAGATTAAGAAAAGGCAAACCTACGTTTCTAGCATTTGTAGACTTAGAGAAAGCTTTTGACAATGATAACTGGAATACTCTCTTTCAAATTCTGAAGGTGGCAGGGGTAAAATACAGGGAGCGAAAGGCTATTTACAGTTTGTACAGAAACCAGATGGCAGTTATAAGAGTCGAGGGGCATGAAAGGGAAGCAGTGGTTGGGAAGGGAGTAAGACAGGGTTGTAGCCTCTCCCCGATGTTATTCAATCTGTATATTGAGCAAGCAGTAAAGGAAACAAAAGAAAAATTCGGAGTAGGTATTAAAATTCATGGAGAAGAAGTAAAAACTTTGAGGTTCGCCGATGACATTGTAATTCTGTCAGAGACAGCAAAGGACTTGGAAGAGCAGTTGAACGGAATGGACAGTGTCTTGAAAGGAGGATATAAGATGAACATCAACAAAAGCAAAACGAGGATAATGGAATGTAGTCAAATTAAGTCAGGTGATGCTGAGGGAATTAGATTAGGAAATGAGAACTTAAAGTAGTAAAGGAGTTTTGCTATTTAGGGAGTAAAATAACCGATGATGGTCAAAGTAGAGAGGATATAAAATGTAGACTGGCAATGGCAAGGAAAGCGTTTCTGAAGAAGAGGAATTTGTTAACATCGAGTATAGATTTAAGTGTCAGGAAGTCATTTCTGAAAGTATTTGTATGGAGTGTAGCCATGTATGGAAGTGAAACATGGACGATAACTAGTTTGGACAAGAAGAGAATAGAAGCTTTCGAAATGTGGTGCTACAGAAGAATGCTGAAGATAAGGTGGGTAGATCACGTAACTAATGAGGAGGTATTGAATAGGATTGGGGAGAAGAGAAGTTTGTGGCACAACTTGACTAGAAGAAGGGATCGGTTGGTAGGACATGTTTTGAGGCATCAAGGGATCACAAATTTAGCATTGGAGGGCAGTGTGGAGGGTAAAAATCGTAGAGGGAGACCAAGAGATGAATACACTAAGCAGATTCAGAAGGATGTAGGTTGCAGTAGATACTGGGAGATGAAGAAGCTTGCACAGGATAGAGTAGCATGGAGAGCTGCATCAAACCAGTCTCAGAACTGAAGACCACAACAACAACAACAACAACGCTTCTCTAATATTTAGCGCTGTATGCTTTCCCGGGAAACGGAATGCCCCAGAGCTAAAGCTTTCAGGCACCAATTAGTGTTAATGAAATGACCAGTTAGTTACAGCAATTTATGCCTCACTATTGAGTGAGGTCCAAATATAGGTCGTTAAAGAAACACAAGTAGAGTCTTACACGGATAAGTTTACAGCCTCTTTTTGTTTATGGTATTCGTCCTCAATCATGAGGCGCAACTTTTTTGGATTTGGTATCGAGTATTGTGGGTCCAACAGTGAAACAAAACGTAGAAAACCAGTGTCCTCGACGATTGAAAACGGTTGAAAATCGTCTGTTATCATGGCCACAAGTGCTTCATCTAGCTGTTGTTGCCGTTTACTTCCCTCTATGAAGAGAAACGTAAGATTTAGTTCAGTGCTCCTGCAAGGGGATACGTTATGCTCGACACCTAGTCCAATAAAATTATATATCGTATCGTACAAAATCTAGGATAGAATAGGTTTGATTTTGGGGTACGTTGTATGTTATCAGAGTACGATTAAAAAATCTGTGTTTTTTAAGCGTGGCGGACCGCTTCGGACACTTTCCGAACTTTTGCACGGAATTCACCTTTTGCACCATACGTACCTGGAAATTTGTCTGCCTCGCACTATTGGAAGAATGAGCCTCTCTATCCACGGACGTCGCTATTTTTATTGCTCGATAAATTGTGCAGTTTAAATGACTAATCATGCCCGTTGTATTTATTGATACATTACGGAGATTTTTGCGACAAATGTTGCAAGTAACGTTATCTCCATCTTCCGTAAAGTATTGCCAGCACTATGATGTTCGTTTTCGAGTGTCCATATTGATCCGAATAACAACTTTACTCGAATGAAACCTGAGACATACTAGTTTCGAGCACAGCGAGCAGCGAGCGTCGGCGGAATTCAATTCATAAAACAACATCGGCGCGGTCTATGTTGTCGCAGCCAACTGGCGCTCAGCAGCACACGCCGCCGAGTCGTCTCTCGTGAGATTCTCGTGAATTGCTTGAGAACTAGAGGCTCGAGGAATTCTCGGTGAGCTCGAGTCGCCGCGCCTCGCCATCCCATCACTGGTTGGAACATTATGAATCACCTCGAAGAAAATAATTTATTGACAAATAGCTAAAACGAGTTTGTAAATATTGTTCTTGTGAAACGCAGCTAGCTCTTTATCCCCACGAAGTAATGAGTGCTATCGACAGGGGTTGTGAAAGTGACTGTATATTTTTAGATTTGCAGAAAGCTTCTTGACACTGTCCCCCATCAGCAACTTCTGTTTAAATTGCGTTCCTATGTGATGTCGTCTCAGCTGTGCGACTGGATTTCTGATTTCTGTTGTGGTTGGCAGGAGAGCCAACACAGTGTTACTAGAGGAAGCCGAAAGGCACGCGTTTTAGCTCACGCAGGCTGGCATGAGGTCTGGAACAGGACAAGAAAATTAGAATTTAGAAAAAACGGACGTAGCTGGTGGAATACTTAACTTTCATCCATTAATGGTGAACGTCGCTCTTGACGGTACATGATTCAGAATCAATAGTAACTGGTAATGGCGCCTTGCTAGGTCGTAGCAAATGACGTAGCTGAAGGCTATGCTAACTGTCGTCTAGGCAAATGAGAGCGTATTTTGTCAGTGAACCATCGCTAGCAAAGTCGGTTGTACAACTGGGGCGAGTGCTAGGAAGTCTCTCTAGACCTGCCGTGTGGCGGCGCTCGGTCTGCAATCACTGATACTGGCGACACGCGGATCCGACGTATACTAACGGACCGCGGCCGATTTAAAGGCTACCACCTAGCAAGTGTGGTGTCTGGCGGTGACACCACATTCCGCCCCCGCAAATCGGCGTACTGTTGTGGCATAAGGCTTCCGCCCGCCGCAGGGAGGACCCCACGTTGACGTATGCGACGAGGTGGGGAGCCTAACAACAGGCGAGGCGGTGCCACCCGCGCCATTCAGACCGCGGGGAGATAGGAAACGCCTGAAAACCTGCTCCAGGGTGCACGCCAAAATGCGGTGTATGCGCCCGCAGAGAGACAGGAGGGGCCGAAGGGTCGACCTCCATCGGGCCGGGGCACCCGACGGGCGAAGAAGACATATGGTCCGGAGCGGGCAAGAGTTCCATGTCGGAGGACAACTAGTCACGGTAAGCGATCGGCGGCGCGAGACCCAGGGAGGCGCCCGGCGGTTGCAGCGACGCGTCCACTGCGGGCGTCGCCGGCGGGAGAACAGGCGGCGGCGGCGGCGGCGGCGGCGCGTCGCCATGGGGCAAAATGGAAGTCAGTGTCGGTAACACCTGGGGCCGAGGCGAGCCAGTAGATGGGTCCCCAGGGCGCTGACCGGACGGCACCGTCGCTGAAAGCAGACGGGGAGCGGCTGATCCCGTGCGACGACAAAGGCGCAGCTGATTGAGATGCCGACGCACCTCACCAGAGGCCCCCAAAACCAGATACATAGCGCGGCCGAGGCAGCGAAGAATGCTCCCTTCGAGCCAACGCCGTGAACCTCGATAGTGGCGGTAGTAGACAACGTCACCTGGGGCAAAAGCCGGTGTCTGCTGCTGCACAGAAACCTGATGCGGCGGATGTAGCAAAGACATCAAGTTTCGATGAGGGCGACTGTGGAGCAACTCAGCCGGTGAGCGACCATCTCGGGGCTGAGAGCGATCCGAGGACAAAAAGAGCAATAACGCGTCCTCCGGAGAATGCGACTCTTTCAACTTCAACATCTGTGACTTGAAAGTCCTGACCAATCGTTCAGCGCCACCGTTTGACTGTGGCGAAAACGGTGCGGACGTCAGATATTGAATACCAATGGCCTTGCAGAATGACTGAAATTCTGCGGACATGAATTGTGGGCCATTGTCGGAAACAATAGTCTGTGGAAGACCTTCAATGCAAAAGATAGCAGATAACGCTTGGATGGTGGCAGATGACGTCGTGGAAGACTACCGGACAACAAAAGGAAAATTACTGAATGAATCTACCACAACCAACCATCGAGCATTCCAGAAAGGACCAGCAAAATCGATGTGTAAGCGCTGCCAAGGGGAAGTGGCTTTCGGCCATGCAAAGAATTTCCGCGGTGGTGCTGATTGTTGTTCGGCACACACCATGCAAGAAGAGCACATATTCGTAATCGCGGCATCGATTCCGAACCTAGTACAGTGCTGACGAGCAAGTTGTTTCGTTCTCACTATACCCCAATGTCCGTGGTGGAGAAGCTGTAAGACAGAGGACTGTAACGAACGTGGCACCACGACCCTGGACTGATCATTATCAGAACGCAACAGCAAAACACCACGTCGTACAAAAAGTCTCTCCTGGTGAGCAAAACGTCGGCTAACCAACAGATCCCCGATCCGTGACTTTCACAATGGCCATTGCGTAGCAACAAAACGCAGAACGCTAGCAATGACAGGGTCGGCAGCTGTGGCTGTAGGTACACGACGAAAATCAATCGGAAACGATTCGACCACGTCATCGGTTTCCAAATCAATGAACATGCAAGCAAGTTCGGAGGAATCGAATGCTCTATCCTCAGCAACAGGCAAACGGGACAACGCATCGGCGTTTCCGTGCTGAGCAGTGGATCGATACAAGATATCGTAGCGGTACTGCGAGAGCAAAATAGACCAGCAAATAAATTTCTGCGCTGTACGTGGAGGTACAGGCTTGGTCGGATGAGAAAGCGATGTCAAAGGTTTGTGGTCTGTGATGATGGTAAAGCGACGACCATACAAGAAATCATGAAACTTCGTAACACCAAATACGAGAGCCAATGCCTCTTTCTCGATCTGTGAATAATTTCTTGGCGCAGATGAGAGCAATTTGGACACAAAGGCAATAGGGCGATCGTGCGATCCATTTTTGGGCGCAAGCACAGCACCGATCCCGAAATCCGATGCATCCACCATCAACAAAAGGGACTTGTGGGGATCGAATGGCGTAAGGCAAGTATTGGAAAGCAATGCCGTCCAGACTAACGTAACACCTTTACGGCATAAGCGATGAAGCGGAGCTGAAATGGAAGAGGCATGCGGCACATATCTGTGATATTAGTTAATTTTTCCCAGCTCACTCCGTAGCTGCTTCAAATTCTGCGGCGAAGGCAAGTCTTGTATGGCACGGAGGTGCTCGGGACTGGGATGTATGCCTTGGGCATTGAGTACATGTCCCAGGTAGGGCAAGTCACGAGCAAAAAAACACATTTGTCCTTCCGCAAGCGAAGACTATTTTGTCGCAAGACCTGAAATAATGTTCTGAGGTTGGCTAAACGTTCTTCTTCCGTCTTTCCGGAGATCACAATATCGCCCAGATAGTTTGCTGCAGTAGGGACCGACGCACAAACAGTTTGTAGATATTGCTGAAACAATGCAGGGGCGGATGCACACCCGAATGGCAGTCGTTTGAATCGATACAAACCAAGATGCGTGTTAACCACCAATATGCGCTGGGATTCTTCGTCCACCGGTATTTGCAAGTACGCATCTGCTAGGTCCAACTTCGAAAAATATTTACCCAGGCACAGTTCGTCATAAAGATCTTCCAGGCAGGGTAAAGGAAAAGTTGCAGTCACTAGTTGTGGATTCACTGTTGCCTTGAAGTCCACACAAAGTCTCAATTTCCCGGAAGGTTTTGGCAAAATTACTAAGGGTGATGCCCAGAGAGAAGCCTGCACATGTTCAGTTACACCTTGTGATTCCAAATCGTGTAATGTTTTTGCGACCTCATCACGCAATGCGTGGGGAACATTGCGCGCTCTGAAAAATTTCGGTTGCACGGTTTCTTTCAGTTCCAAATGTGCTTTATAGTTCTTAGCGCAACTGAGGCCCAGTGCAAAAATGTCTGCAAATTCTTCACATAGACGAGAAACACTGTCGGAAGGCACAGTCTGGTTCACCGATAGGACCTCATGTACTATAGACAAGTTAAACAACTGAAATAAATCGAAACCAAACAAGTTCTCTGCAGAAGAAGAACGAAGGACGTAAAATGACACAAGTTTTGTTTGTCCCTTGTATGTTGCAAGAAGGCTGCATTGTCCTAACACAGGGATCCCTTGACCAGAATAGCTAGTTAACTTAACAGTTGCGGCATGCAACGGAGGTGTGGCCAGAAGTTTGTAAGTGTCTTGATTGATCAGTGAAACTGCAGGTCCGGTATCGAGCTGGAATGGTATCACTTTGCTGTTAATGTCCAAGTCCACAAAAAGTTTATTGCCCTGCTGACGACAAGAGCAACTGTTGCGTGTAACGTAATCTGACACTGGTACAAAATCACTTGCGACTTGACGGGAGTTCCAGCAATGTTGACGCACACTATTCGTGGGACGAACACAGTCACTGTTAGAGAGAGTGGCACTGGGCGGAGTGAAATGGACTATATGAATAGTCCATGATTTTGAGTTTCCGATCTGAGCTTTCTCTGGCAAACACTTTGAACATATCCTTTTTTATTACAGTAAAAGCAAATAGCTTGGCGTGATGGGCAATGCTCACGCCAATGTCTAGTAGCATGATTTTGGCACTGCATTTGCTTGCCAGTGTGGTACACGTGGGTGAGAGCCCGGCAGCAGCAGCCCGGCAGGGCGTGAGGGCTGTTTACTGTTCCGTGCAGCTCGCCCGGCGGGCTGGTTAACCTGACACACGGGTGGCGAAGTTTCAAATGATTCTTGAGCAAAGTCAAGTGTGTCCTGCCGATCCAATATGTCCATCACTTGCTGAAGGGAGGGATTGACTAGTTTCAAAATCTGTTCCCTTATACGAACATTAGAAACGTTCTGTGCAATTGCATCACGTACCATAGTATCTGAATAAGGGAGTCCACATTGACACTCAAAAGCACAGTCCCTAGTAAGGCCTTGCAAGGTTGCACCCCACTCCCGATTGGTCTGATATGCTGTACGTTTTGTACGAAAGAAGGTATACTGTTTGGGAACTACATTGACTGATTCTTTGAAATATGCATCTAATGCAGACAAAATTTCGTCATAAGACAGAGTTGCTAAATCGCGTCGGGGAAATAATTTGACTATCACACAGTACGTTTGTACGCCGACCGTTACCTTGAATTCTGTAGGCGGCGAGATGGAATCCAAATTGGCGTGACCACTCTGTGCAGCTTTCCAGTGCAGCATCAAAAGGACGAAAAGTTGGTGCAACTGCGTGTTGTGGCTGCGTTAGCGGTGGAGCGGCGGCTGCCGCATCGTTTTGCATTGCACGTTGACCCTGGATGAGCTGTCCAAGGGCATCCAGTAAGGCCTACGTCTGCTGATTGCGTAAGCGATAAAATTCGGACAGTACATGTGGAGATGGTGGCGAAGCCATTACACAAGTAAATCAGGGCAATATAGTTAACAACACGGTGTTGCTTCGTAGCCAATGTTGTGGTTGGCAGGAGAGCCAACACCGTGTTACTAGAGGAAGCCGTAAGGCACGCGTTTTAGCTCACGCAGGCTGGCATGAGGTCTGGAACAGGACAAGGAAATTAGAATTTAGAAAAAAAGGACGTAGCTGGTGGAATACTTAACTTTCATCCATTAATGGTGAACGTTGCTCTTCACGGTACATGATTCAGTATCAATAGTAACTGGTAATGGCGCCTTGCTAGGTCGTAGCAAATGACGTAGCTGAAGGCTATGCTAACTATCGTCTCGGCAAATGAGAGCGTAATTTGTCAGTGAACCATCGCTAGCAAAGTCAGTTGAACAACTGGGGCGAGTGCTAGGAAGTCTCTCTAGACCTGCCGTGTGGCGGCGCTCGGTCTGCAATCAGTGATAGTGGCGACACGCGGGTCTGGCGTATACTAACGGACCGCGGCCGATTTAAAGGCTACCACCTAGTAAGTCAGAAAAGTTACAGCCCATAGAAATTGACAGAAAGTGAGCGCCAAATCAAACACATCAGGAGATTGTAAACTGAAGTAACTAATTAGGGATTTCAGAGACTTTAGGTACTGGAATTACAAACAATTGAAATTGGAATGTTCCCATTGATAATTTCGTTGGTAAAGCAAACCCAAGACTACGATTTATTGGTAGATCAGTTAGAAAATGCAACAGATCTACTAAGGGGACTACTTACGCTACACTTTGTCCACCCTCTTCTCGTGTATTGTTGTGTGATGTGGAATCCGCATAAGATAAGGCTGATGGAGGACACAGAAAAATTTCAAAGCAGGGCTGCTCGTTTTGTGTTATCGGGAGACAGTGCCACGGATATGATAGGCGTATTCGAGTGGTAATCATTAAAGCAATGGTGGGTTATAATGCGGCAGAACTTTCTTATGAGTAATAAGTCACCAACTTCCTGTCCGCCACTCGTGGTCTCGCGGTAGCGTTTTCGCTTCCCGAGCACGGGGTCCTGGGTTCGATTCCCGGCGGGGTCAGGGATTTTCACCTGCCTCGAGATGACTGGGTGTTTGTGTTGTCCTCATCATTACATCATCATCCAGGAAAGTGGCGAAATTGGACTGAGCAAAGGTTGGGAAATTGTACGGGCGCTGATAACCACGCAGTTGAGCGCCCCACAAACCAAACATCATCATCATCATCACCAACTTCCTTATCACAGTGTGAAAACGTTTTGTTGGTGCCCACCTCCACACGAAGAAATGATCATCATACTAAAATAAGAGAGATGACAGGGCGTACGGAAATATTTAAGTCTTCGATTTTCCCGCACGCTTTTCGAGATTGCAACTGTAGAGAAATTGCTTGATGGCGGTTCGATGAACCCCCTGCCATTCACTTCTTTGTGAACTGTAGAGTAATTATGTAGATACAGACGTAGACCTCAATGCTAAAAACTGGTGCATGGTAAGGAATAATATTCTAATGTGTAAATGCCTAGGACATGGTAAGAAATATGGCTGTTTTAAAATCACGCAGTTTAAAGGAAAAGAAGTAGTATTTTTCTCCTCATACTGAAACGATTGTGCAGTTGATTTGCCGTTAAGGGCTGTGCCGTTTCTCACTTAAGCACGATAAGCCCTTCGAAGCCTCGAAGCCTATAATCTCTGGAAGTCTGCTAAGACGTAATATATCGCTAATAATATAGTTTATTTGAAATGAGGATATTAATATTTGATATTTCTAATAATTATTATAATGTTAAAGTTCTATATAGTGTTAGATATCACTTCATTCAGAAACCTCGTGTGAATTTAGTATGTGGGAAATATTTTGTGTCAAGTCCCACATTCTATCGAGTTCAATGACTATATAAATTTCAATACGCTTGCTGTCGAACGCCTGTAATTGGGAGAAGAGGTAAAATATCAATTCTGCACTGACCGAATCTGTTCTTCCAGATTTTCTCGCATGGTATTGTAATTATAAATGGTGTTACGACGTAAGACTGCGTTAACAAATGACCTTTAGCTTTAGCACACTAACACAGTAACGTAAAACAATTTTTAATGTATACAAACGTCATTTGTGCTAATATAATATGTACAAGCGCCTAGGATTGAAGAACAGCCATCGCTGTAAAGGATCATGCATAACTTCTACTCAGAAGGTCACACTTCCGTGCCAGAAATTAAACAAATACTGCGAATTTGAAAATGACTAGCATGAGAGAAGTTGAAATTTCTTAGGACAAATAAAAATTACCCGAATCACTGAAATCGGTTGCGCGGGTGGTTCCCTGGAATCATTGTCTCACACATTATTGCCAAATCCGACCTGATACGCCATCTTTAACCAACTATACCTCAGAGGAACTTGGGGAGTAAAAGAAAAGAAACCTGGCCTTGAAGGAAGACGTAGTTACTGCTCTGTTGACGGAGATGCGTCGCGAAGAAGCAGATGAAGTTGTCAGAAGGTATTGGCGGCGTGCCAGCAGGTGCTAGGAACGGGGCTGGCTACCTGTTAGAGGGTTGGGGTGGGTAACGAGCCTTTTAAAATGCACGCTGGCCCTCCGGGGTGGCGCACGACCGAAAATCGCGCACGAGGGCGACGGAATGGCAGAGTTTAGCCGCTGGGGAAATCTGCCCTAAGGCCGGGTCCGCTCGAGTGACCGCGCTCTCTTGCCGGGGGCTCCTTCTTTTGTTTGTCTGTCACGTCCGTGTCCTGCGCGTAAAGCCCCGCACGTGACACACAGACGAGAATTCGACGTTATGAAATATCTTTTCCTTCCTGGTTTAGCTTCTCTCCCCTAGTGGTGCCTTTTGTATTAACGTGGTGACTCAATTTCGTGCAGCAGTACTGACTTGCACTGACTTTACTGCGACGAGAAGTGCTGTCGTTTTAATACTGCAACGCAATACAGCTCCAAAGTAACTACATTTCTATAATAAGCGTTCCTTTAGTATTTTTTCTAATCTGCAATCGATATTACTTTAACTATTTCGGTTTAATAACTGAAATATTCCCAGTCTTTCATTTTAGAACGACGGATGGCTGGTCATAGCTGAAAGTCTATATCACATACAGCAACAGACAGGTATGTCGCAGCCGGAAACAGAAACTTCCTTTACACCCATTTATGTAACATGTACTAGTGATTCAGTCTACACATACATCACTAATGGGTTGATGCTGGAACTGTATTCAGAGCCAACACTGTTCGACCGTGCAGGATACATGCGAACCAAGACTGATATCAGGTTTAAGTCTGTTGTAGAGAACTTAATGTTGTAGTGGTCTAGAAATATAGGCAATATCTCATATGGTAAATAAACGTTACATTATTTCATAAGCGCTCATAATAAGATCACATAAACCAACCTGACTTTTCCAGAATAATTTGATTGCTGCCTGCCTATCCAGCTTGTAATAACAACTGAAGAAGAGCTCTAATGATATAGCCATTAAAGAGCTAGAGGAATTACTAACCTGTGAGGCTATAATTTACTTCTGTTAAATTGTTTAAGACTGACTAGAAACCATTTCACCTCACTTAAATCAACTGTGTAACCTAAGATGCAGAAATACGAGACATGTGGACAGAATATTGGACAAAATATTAGTCAGCCTCATGAAAAGAACACACTCATCACTCTGAAATTCTTTAGATCAGGAACAGCCAAGAATTTGGCTCGCGAACCATGTCCTGGCACGTGTGAGTTAGCAGTCAGTCTGGCTGGACACTTCCGTCACTGTCATGCCACGCTGTGTGAGTGTGAGGATTGAGAGAACGGGAAACTGCGAATGCTCCGTATTCAGACGCAGTGCATATCACTTGGTTTCATACTTTATCTTTCTCAAAAACATAGATCACAAACGAAACAATTTTTCAGTATTATTTAATTATTTTTGGTACGCTGGCGACATAATATAATTTATATCTCGTACATAATGTCGGCACACGGACTAACGCAGATAGCTTCATCAATTTTCGCTCTCCAGTTGCAACATAATTGTCAGTTACTTAGTTTCATAATTATTGCAGCACCTTGGAGCCTCATTCTGGACAAATGGGAAAGCTATCTGATGAAACAATACACACATCCTGGACAGTTTTGAAGTAAAAGAGTTTGTTCCTACAATGGGAAATACGGGGGAAAGCTGAAAAGCAATTCCTTCAAATTTTTGAATAAAATTTTATAAAACTATTTAAATAA
Organism: Schistocerca cancellata; assembly: GCF_023864275.1. NCBI lineage: Eukaryota > Metazoa > Arthropoda > Insecta > Orthoptera > Acrididae > Schistocerca > Schistocerca cancellata. The sequence continues at coordinate 910,989,392 of NC_064629.1, forward strand.
AATCAATATTATTAACATTGTACATATTTATTCTTCATTAATATTTATTTCTCAACATAGTCACCGTTGAATATATCCCAACGAGAAACTAGATTGTCGATACCGTCACTGTAAAATGTTTCACTTCGTTGGCAGAGCCGCAGCCTCACGTCTGACTGCACCGCTTCATCACTATCAAAATGAAGTCCTCAAAGGTGTTCTTATGATTTATAACGAATGAATTTCGGACCTGGCCGAGTCGGGACTGTATAGAGGATAATCAGTGACAGTGAAACCTAGGCGTTACATTGTTTCAGATGTCGCAGCGCTCATGTGTGGTCTGGCATTGGCATGCTGAAGGAGTGCGTGCTCCATGAGAGGGTGAACTCTTCGAATTTGAAACTCGATTACAGAACGCTGTTTATCATGCATCGACAAAGTTATGGTATACACCGCCATGTTAAACGTTGCAGTTCGAAGCTAAATGAGATGTCATGTGTGATACCGAAATGTTCAAATGTGTGTGAATTCTTAAAGGACCAAATTGCTGAGGACATCGGTTGTAACGCCGGAAATGCATATCCTCCTATTTCCATCTATTGTACTATAAATTTGTTTTCCTTATTTTTGTTACCTGAATATATGACATTTCTGTGTCTTTACATATTGTAATTGTTTTACTATTTGTATATATATATGCATTTATGTCGATGTATAATTGGTTTGTTTCGTAAATATTATTTGTATTTTTACGCTGGGTCTTGCCTAGGGGAAACTGCTATCGAACGATTACATCGATAGGTCGTGTGAAGAATCAAAATGTGTAGGATCTTTGGTAGTGTTAACTCTGTCGCGTGGAGCGCGGGCTGAGCAGAGAGGGAGTCTGGCTGGGGTAGTGCAGTGGAGCAGGTGTGTTGTGTGACGCTCCCGCGAGTTGCCGCGCTTTCGGGGTTTGGCAGCATGTAATTCCGCTCGACTCGCTATGATAGTTTCTGACATGGTGTCGCGGACGGGAAGCATTAGCTGGCGCACATCAAGAGCCCGTTTCGCCTGGTGACCGTGTCGAGAAGAAGGCGCGCCAACATCCAGCTTCTGCAACAGCGACGGCCGACAATGAGTGACTGTCGCCACCTCCTCGATCGACGGCTTCAAACCTTCAATCAACCAACAAGGAAGACTGGAAGCACGTAAAGTTTTAGAACTGTATGGCAGACCTCAGCTTTTCAAACTTTTAAAAGTTGCATCACAAAATTACAGCAACTTAGCATGAACGTTTGTTGCTCATTGTCCCAATTGCATTACCAAGCAGGGCCCCTTCCTTTTCCGGAATGAACCCGAGTGTCGTTGAAATTCAAACGCCAGCATCTTTAGATTTCAATGCTTTAATTTCAAAGTTCAGTTAAGGTATTCATAGCTGGCTACAATATTTAGATTACACAAGCACAAATTAAGAGTGCGAGTTTTGTTACCGTATTTTAGCTTACCTGTGACTGCAGCTCAGCTTGGTACGTACTAAATTTTACTATTGTTAATTGTTCAGAATCATTTAATTCAAGTTCAAAGTTAAACCTCTTATTTCTAAATTGCGTAGATTCAAGTAGCTTTTGAAATGATTGTTGAGGTAGTCCAAGACTAACCGTGTTTTACTGAATTTCGATGTGCTTCAGAAAGAAAGCTCACTATTTGTAGTGGACTGACAAGACAGCCAGTCCACAGTGACGGGTAACCGAAAGCACGCGTACACACACACACCGGCTGGCGTGACTTCTGGAACAGGATACTTTGTGAATGCTATAAAGAAAATTATGCAGCTCCTCGGATACTTAACTTTATTCCATCATTGTGGTACATCGCTCTTGACGATACAAATCAGACTTTAATTACAAGCACTGTAAGGCTAATGGCGCCTTGCTAGGTCGTAGCTATGGGCTTAGCTGAAGGCTATTCTAACTGTCTCTCGGCAAATGATAGAAAGGCTTCGTCAGTGTAGTCGCTAGCAAAGTCGTCGTACAACTGGGGCGAGTGCTAGTCCGTCTTTCTAGACCTGCCATGTGGTGGCGCTAGGTCTGCAATTACTGACAGTGGCGACACGCGGGTCCAACATGTACTAATGGACCGCGGCCGATTTAAAGCTACCACCTAGCAAGTGTGGTGTCTGGCGGTGACACCACACTATTAACTTCAGTCACTAAATTAACTTTCGATTTTCCTGTTTTATTAATTCTTTTGCTAAATTAAGTCAGAGTGTAGCGAAATTTGTTACTTCTGACAAACTTTCAGTTTTCACACTACACGTGTCAACCTTCAGTTGCCACGCTTCTAGTGCTAATTATATGTGTAATAACCTTTCTTTTTCAGTTAATATAGTAATTGTCCTTAGGACTAGCGACCGTAATTTCCCCCAAATCTCAAATATCTAATTACCGCTAGTTAATTGTTAACGTAACGGCCGCACATTTACTTTCTTTATTAACTTTCCCGCTTTTCAAAATTAATTTCCACCACTTTCATTTGCATTTTTCCTTTCATTTAGATGTAACCCTTTCCTCCCTCTTTACCGACAGATTAACTTCGGTGACGATTGCTTTTCCCAAATTTCCATTAGGTACACGCGGTTTAATTTTTCACTGTCATTAAGGTCGATAAGTGAGGGGGAGGTTACACGGTCCCTAGACTTACACACAACTTAAACTAACTTTTGCTAAGAACAACACACACAAAGCCATGTCCGAGGCAGGACTCGAACTTCCGGCGGGAGGGGCCGCGCAATTCGTGACATGGCGCTTCAAACCCCGCGGCGTGTGATACTCCCCAGAAGTTACTACCAGGGCTGAGACATACCGAGCACCGGCCCACACGCGGCCATCACACCCGGCTCGTGTGTGTTTTGGTACGCTGTGGCCCGCCCTGCTGTAAATGGAGTACCACTGGTACCAGGCGGTTATATGACCATATGCTGGTCTAAATCATGGCAGTGAAGTGGTGTTTATGTGCAAGTTGGTTGTATGGATTTGGCGCAGAAATGTGACAGAATGGCAGAAAGGAGCTATCGCGTTTGGCACAGGAGGAATGGCCACCCTTCTCTGGGACGGCATAGAAGTGACAGATGTGACATATTCGCCAAATGTGAAAAGAATAACACTCATTCGTGGCTCAGTCTGCCTCATTAACATCTGCGCTTCCTCCAGTACTTCACACTGCAGTGACAGGCACATCTTCTATTCAGAGGACGTGGCCCAATTTTGCAGGGAAGTACAGACTATTACCTAGTGGACTGCAATTTTAACGTTGAAACTTCCTGGCAGATTAAAACTGTGTGCCGGATAGAGACTCACACTCGGGACCTGTGCCTTTCGCGGGCAAGTGCTCTACCAACTGAGCTACACAAGCAACGGCTCACACCCCGTCCTCACAGCCTTACTTCTGCCAGTAATTTTAACGTTTTCCTGCAGCCTGAAGATCAGAGACCACATCTACACCTGGCTCTGCATGCGCTGGTATACTTAGCACTCCATGACACATGGCACTTACGTCGTGCCAACCAGCTCAGATTTGTGCACTTTACCAGCTACGCTAGACCAGCTATATGACTCACATGGCCTCCGAACATTGACCATTGATGCAGACCTTCACAGGTCATCTCACATATATTTGTACTGTCACCCTGCCTCATTAACTCAGCCACCAGAGCAGAGTTCCCTGGATAATAATGTTACCCTCCTTCACGAGGAAACACGTCGGTAAGCAGTTGCTAACATGTCGACCCATTGTCTCAGGTTCCTGACCGCTTAAGCATGTGGTGGCTGGGATGTGCCAAACCCACACTCAGAAAGACCCTGATGGCATACGGACATGAGAGACGAGGTGGCAAAGGACGGCATCGGAGTTTTACTATAGAGAATTACGTGAGCTGGTGACACAACCATCGCAGTCAGAACGTCAGTTGGCTGTATAACGCATCAAAGCCCGTCTACTCCACATCATGGCGGGGCAGCTAGAAGGCGTCTGCGTCCTTGGCAGAGTTAAAGATGGCATCTCCAGCGAAATGGTGTCAGTCTATCACATTGTGTGCGAGAGGCGACACCGCGAACGCCAACTCATGATGACATGATACACGGAGGTGGGATGGTGTGCCGTTACACAAACGGACATAGGGCATTATGGGACCTAGCACACAGAAGATCCAGGGATTATTTGTGTTTATAAAGGGGTCCTGAACTATTTTCCTGCCCCTGGACATTTGGTACCGGGTAATACCCTCCTGTCGTCCATCCCCTCCCACAACTTGACATTGGCCTTGGCGCAAGGAGCACTGAACAAAGGACCAGGGCCAGATGGTTTACCCCAGGAATTCTACCGTACTTTTTATGACCTTGTGGAGGACAAGTTGCTCCAGATGTTTCAACATCTACTCCACCCTGATTTCACTGTCCCCCATTCGGGAGGACGACGGTTCAATCCCGCGTCCGGCCATCCTGATTTAGGTTTTCCGTGATTTCCCTAAATCGCTCCAGGCAAATGCCGGGATGGTTCCTTTAAAAGGGCACGGCCGACTTCCTTCTCCATCCTTCCCTAATCCGATGAGACCGATGACTTCGCTGTCTGGTCTCCCTCCCCAAACAACCCAACCCAACCCCCCTCACTGTCCCCACGGAATTCACACATGGTATCCTGATCCCAGTACTGAATTCAAGTGGTGGTTGTAGATGGCAGGAATTTCGTCCAATCACCCACCTCAACACCAACTACATCTTCACCCACATTCTCCACATGTGTCTCCCTGCTGCTGTCGGGAAATTAGGCCACAGCGATCATACCTTCTTAGGTGGCGTCAGCTACATTCATAATCCATTAAGAGCATACCATGACATAATAGCATGATGGAGGCTTGCAAAAAATGGGACGCACTTGTCGGTGTCGTTTCTATCACGCGTTCGACCGAGTCGACTACGCATTCCTTCACTCGATTTCGGAACGCATGCGGAGTCTGTTCGAGTGGTCCTTCGATTGACACACGGGGTGCGTTCCAGGATGATGAGGACCCGTTAGCAGTCTGGACACCTGGTTAGTGGGCGGTCAGCGCTGTTGTCAGGCATACAATTTGTGGCAGCGTTCGAGTCAGCTTTGCATGGCCTACGGTGGTGACCAGCAGGCATCAGCATATAGGACGTGACTTTTCACTGAGGTGCATTTACTGATTATGTGCTATTCCCAGCCAGTCCTTGCCGGATCAGGGAATTAAATACACACGGTGGCTATTTGAGTACAGGTTGGTTACTGAGAACATAAACAAGAACATGAAAGAAGACAACATTAAAAAGACAAAATACTTGAAGGTCAGAGGGGTCCTGCCCCCAAACAACTGTGGTGCCTTTTGATAAGGTGCGCCCACACAGATGTTTGCGGATGCTGTTCTCTAGCACTGCCCACGACACGGCACCAGTTACGTACTGTCAACTAATACACTAGACACTATCTCAGTTACAGAGCAACAAACTGCGTCGAATGGCCATGCTCCTACAAACATATTACGTAGTGGGTCGGGGTTTTGTGACTCTATATACTGAGCGTCAGTGACAGAGGGCAGCAAAGGTAATTATTTTGTCAGGGATGTAGGGAGGGAAACGACCGTTTATGTGTGGTGCTATGCGTTCTTTCCTCGGCTCAGTGGGTGAAGTGTGAATGAAATATTGGTGGTTCAACTACGTCATTTATTGTCACGTAAGTCCCTTTAAATAAACAGAGAATATATTGAGTTTTAATTCCTCGCGGCAGCGGTGCGGCGCAGAGTCGTAGCGTGCAGATTCCAGTGACCACTGATGCGGCGACGGTTCGTGTTGCAGCTGAGCGCCAGGCGGCGGATTCTTCCCTTCACTACCGTATCTTTGAATCACTGCTGCGGTGACGCGGTCTTCTCCTTGTGAAGTCGCTAGTTGCGTTATTAAGAAGCGACTACGGCATGTCGTGAAGTTTCTAGGGCGGCGACTGTCTCTCCGGTTGATAATGTCACAAACTTGAGTTCAGTGTAATAACAGTTCCTGGAGCATTGACGGCTGATATGCGAACTGCGCTGGTCATTGTTCTCCTTGGAATGCTGACTGCTGCTGCGCAAACTCCATTGGTCATCGGTCTCCCTGAACGATTGCTGCCCCGTCGGGGTAAGAGTTTCTTTCCAGAGCTGTTCTATTGACGTGTGTGGTGCTCAGTGTTCGATCAGCACAGGTGAAATCTTTGTTGTTTCACGTATTCACTAGAACATCTTCGAGTGTTAAGCTGAAGTCTACAAGAAGAAATATTTGAAATGGCTCGGTTCCAGTAACTGTTTTTAATATGTGAGTGAACAGTGTGTACAAAGTAGTAGACGGTCACGTAGCACATCTGTAGCAGAGAGTCTCTTTCGGATCCGTTGCCGCCGTCGCAGAGACAAGTTATTGCCGTCTTGTAGGCGAGGGGATGGGAGATCTTCTTTTCCAGGGCTATGCGCTGCTCCGCCTAGCCCAGTGTGTCTGTTAAATTCGAAACAAATATTCACCTTCTCATCAGTTCAATAATTTAACATTTACGACTGTGTGAACGATATGACGTGATATCTAGTGAAAGAAAATGGAAATAAGATATAGTTCTATGGCCAAGATAAGGAATAATGCTTCCGATAGTTGAGGAAAAGACGGTCACAACTGGCTCATGGCAACCACGTTTTGAGATATTATGCGCCAGCCCGTGGGAATTAGTGTTACATTCAGACGTAGAATAATAACTGAACAATAAGTGCCAAGAAGAAAACGTAACAGACAAAAATCACAGTTAATTTACACAAAACTGAAATTAAAACTCTTGGTTACTAAGTCAAAAAACTAAAATATTGCACAAGCAGTCTACTTTTAAAACGTTGTCCCATATGTATATCCTTATAGGGTTAGCCAAACTTCAAAAATCAAAAGTAAAAAAACATGTTACTCATCATAGACCGAGAGTTAAAAACCTAGCTATAAAAAATTAATATTTAGCTTTTATTGACGTACCTACCTAGCAGCAACAATCTAATACAGTAGGAAGTATTGAAACGGAAGACTGCAACGCTGACGGGTTGTTGTTAACTAATGTTCCCCCTCCGTATCAAGCACCATCTCAAGTTCGTCTGTGCGGACAGTCCTTTGGCGAACTCGCTATCCTTTGGACGACGTAGTTTGTCTTAAGTTCCTGTCTACGTTGATGAATTTATACGTGTGAGGGATACGCTTATTGAAAGGCTTGTCTCTTTGCATTCGTTTGGCTTTCGCGGTACTACATTCGTCTGCGTCACATGTGGAACGCTTATGTGCAAGTTTTTGTAGTGAGTAATTCTCCACTTTGCCTAACCAGTCAGCAACTGTAAACAGTGGTGACCTCCGCCTTGAACGTATGACAAACGAAATTGCGTTGTTTGGTGAAGTAGTGCCACCAACTTCAATGTAGTAGACATTATTTTCGTATGAAACATTCAGAGTTTACAAACATGTGACACACAGGTGTCTCTCAATGAATAACTCTTACCGCTTGTCACCTTCATTTCCGATTACTGGCACCTTAACTCATAACATTTAATTCAGCATCCTCACCCATCTGCCTATTTTGGAAACTTCAGCTCTGTGCATGTTTTGCCTTATGTAGCTACATCTACGTGTCTCAGCTTTTACCTGGAACAAACTGGATTATTTACGTGTACACGTTCTATAGAAGTCACCATTTAATTACTCCATGTATTTTAAAACGTAAAAACGACGATGATACATCAGTCCATACTAATGTAAAATTGCCACCTTCTGAAGAAGACAAATTTAAATTTGTTGAAACCTAGGTAAAGATTTCTTTATCCATTGCAACTGGTCGGCTGTTTATAATTTTATTACTCCATGTATATCATTATACTAAGAATACCACTCTGGTTCGCAGTTTTCACAGAATAGTTTTTTGTATTACAAGTCTACGTGGGCTTTCACAAATGGAATTCAGATGGAATTCATTCTCTCTGCAATTATTTTAAACATTGCACGCAATTGTATTATTGAGTTGTGGGCTTAATGCACTAAACGTACTTACTGTTGTAGTGATCTCAACCGAATTTGACGTCTAGGGAGATGCGGGTACAAATACGTGTACTGTGGGTAATCAGAAACTATTGGAAGATAGTTACGTAACTGAATGTCAGACCACCCATGGACTTGGATGAGTGTTTACTGTCTGTAAATTTATTTATTTATTTATTTACACGTCAGGATCCCTAGGACCAAATTGACGAGCAATTCTCCAAGGTCATGGAACATGTCAGTACATGTATTTACAACATAAAAGTAATAACAGATAAAAATAAAATGTTTATGAATCCGAAAAAAGTCAATCCATAAATACACGCAATCAACAATACAACAAGAATCAGCTTAACATTTCAAGGAACTCCTCGGCAGAATAGAAGGGGTGAGTCATGAGCAAACTCTTCAGTTTCGAACTGAAAGCGCGTGGATTACTGCTAAGATTTTTGAATTCCAGCAGTAGCTTATTGAAAATGGATGCAGCAGTATACTGCACACCTTTCTGCACAAGAGTTAAGGAAGTCCGATCCAAATTCAGGTTTGATTTCTGCCAGGTATTAACTGAGTGAAAGCTGCCTATTCTTGGGAATAAGCTAATATTGTAAACTAGAAATGATAGTATGGAATATACATATTGAGAGGCCAATGTCAAAACACCCAGACTCGTGAACAGGGGTCGACACGAGGTTCGTTAACTCATACCACATATTGCCTGAACTGACCGTTTCTGAGCTAAAACTATCCTTTTAGACTGGGAAGGGTTACCCCAAAATATAATACCATACGACATAAGCGAAAGAAAACATGCAAAGTAGACTAATTTTCGTATCGAACGATCATTCACTTCAGATATCGTTCGAATAGTATAAATGGCAGCATTAAGTCTTTGAGCTAGATCCTGAGCGTAGGTTTTCCACGACAGTTTACTATCTATCTGAGCACCTAGAAATTTTAACTGCTCAGTTTGACAAACCATATGTCCATTCTGTGAAATTAAAACGTCAGGTTTTGTTGAATTGTGTGTTAGAAACTGTAAAAACTGAGTCTTGCTGTGATTTAGCGTTAGTTTATTTTCTACAAGCCATGACCTTAGGTCCTGTACTGCACTATTTGAAACCGGGCCAATGTTGCACACAACATCCTTTACTACCAAGCTAGCATGAATATTTTAGAGTTACCTGTAATACTAGACGGCATATCATTTATATAAATAAGGAAAAGCAGTGGCCCCAACACTGATCAATGGGGCAACCCCCCCCCCCCCTCCCACTTGACTGTACCCCACTTAGACCCCACATCACAGCCATTCTCAACATTGTGAATAATGACTTTTGCTGTCGGTTGCTAAAGTAAGAGGTGAACCAATTGTGAGCTACTCCCCCTATTCTGTAATGATCTAACTCCTGGAGAAATATTTTGTGATCAACATAATCAAACCCCTTAGTTACATAAAAAAAATAGGCCAAGCGTTCGAAATTTATTGTTTAGCTCATGAAGTACCTAACAGAGAAAAGAGAAAATAGCATTTTCAGTTGATAAAATACTTCTAAAGCCGAACAGCACATTTGTTAGCAAATCGTATGATATAAATTGATCAATTATCCTAACATTCACAGCTTTTCAATATCTTTTGCAAACATTGATGGCATAGAAATAGGTCTAAAGTTGTCCAAATTATCCCTTTCTCCCTTTTTATAAAGCAGCTTTACTACTGAGTATTTTAAACTGAACATACCTAAAGGAAAAATTACAAATGTGGCTAAATACAGGGCTAACACGTGTAGCACAGTACTTTAATATTCTGATAGGCACTCCATCATATCCATGAGAGTCCTTGGTCTTCAGTGATTTAATTATTGAGTCGAGTCAATCTCCCCCTTGTCAGTATCACAACGGAGTATTTCAGACATCAATCTTGGAAATGAATTTGCCACGAAAGTTGTATGATACTCTGTAGAAACTAAATTTTTATTTAATTCACCAGCAATGCTCAGAAAATGATGGTCAAATACTGTAAATATATCTGATTTATCAGAACAGAAATATTTTTACTAAGAACTGAATTTATATCGTCGACCTTGTGCTGCTGACCACACACTTCCTTCACAACTGACCATATGGCTTTAATTTTACCCTGTGCATTAGCTGTTCTATTAGCATACCGCATACACATTGCCTTCCTAATAACCTTTCTAAGCACATTACAATACTGTTTGTAATGGGCTACTGTAGCTTGGTGAACCTACTTCTAACATTTTGATATTATTCACGCTTTGTTCTACATGATAACCTTATCCCACTAGTCAGCCACCTGGGCTGCCTATTACTGCTAGTATGAAACGTCCCCTTAGAAAATTGTACATGACTGTGCTTAAACTGACACACAATATTTTTAGCGCAACGCAATCTGAGTTTCAAAAATCCCTACAAAAGAATGGCCCTTACTAACATTAACCTATACCTTTCACAAATCACTTACCTCACAAAAATCTTCATTACTCGAACTACTGCAATACAGCGAGCGCCACTACTGCCAGCTAAATAAAAGATTCAAACTACGGAAGGCACTAACTACTGATAGGCATAGTTAGCAAATGAAAGATTTTGATAATAGAGAACAAACAATGTATTTACCTTAACAGTCATAATATATATAGTAGTTCATAATATCCAGTATTACAAATTATCAAAACTCCGCCATCTCTCTCCCCACATCCACCACTGCTGGCGGCTCACCTCCAACTGCGCAACGCTACGCGCTGTTCACATCCAGCTGCCCAACACTACAATGGCAGACAACAATGCAAACTAGCCACAGACTACACACAGCACAGGCAGTGATTTTCATACAGAGCGCTACGTAACGTTGCCAATAAGACAATGCAAACTAGCCACTGACTGCACACAGCACAGCCAGTGATTTTCATACAGAGCGCTACGTAACGTTGCCAATAAGAAAACATAAACAGCCTACTTACACTAGTACCCCGTTTAGAACGTTCTAATGGGAAGGAACTCTCAAAGAGCATGAGAAATGTGTTAATTATCTACATTATCGGTACTATAAACATCGTACCACTCTCGTTCCTTGAGAGGGTTTAAAAAAGTCTCTATCGCTGTTGGATTCACTTTTCTACATAGTTTGTAATTATATGTGACATTTGTTTGAGTACAGAAGCCTTTTAGTGTTAAAATTTGTGCATCATGGTCTGTAAGGGTCATTCACACTTTTACTAACAGATTGTCCATCTAGTAATGAAGAATGAACAAACATATTGTCTATGGCTGTGCTACTGTTCCCCTGCACCCTAGTTGGAAAAAACACAGCTTCGTCAGATCATATGAATTTAGGAGATCTACCATCATCCTTTTTGTTGCTCCATCCTATACAAAATTTATATTGAGGTCAGCACATATAACTAAAATCTGGTACTTCCCACAAAGTGAATCAAGAAATGCTCTGAAGTCAGAGTTAAGGGACCTATAAAAACAACAGTTAAAGGTTTAGTTTCACTAAATTCAACTGCCTCTGCACAACATTCAAATATCTGTTCAGTGCAGTGCCGTGATACGTCCATGGACTCAAATGGAATACTGGTTTTTACGTACGTAGCCATTCCCCAAAACCCGCAAGGAACTCCTTGAAAAACAGCCAGCTAATCGGTATCCTGGTAAAGGAAGCATCTGAATTGTCAAATTATTTAAGTGGTTCTCCGATATACCAATAATTTCAGAGTCAACATCTATAAGCAGTTCACTAACTTCATCTCTAATACCGCTTATATTTTGGTGAAACATGCGAATTCGTTCTCTACTTGGAAACATTACGTTCTCTGAAGGTGAGTCCTTAGTTTGAAGGACTTCTTTAAGCAGGTATACGTAACAGCAGATTTCAATCTGAAAAAAGGTGCAGCTCTAACACCAACTACTACAGAAAACGGTCAAAACACACAAAAAGTATACAATTAAGAACAGCGCGTAGCACAGATGTGTATTATCGAGGTATTATAGATTGTAAGAAATATATTGACAGGTCTAAACTATGTAACTGCAAATTCAGAATTTGAGGAAATATTCATTCAGCCTCGAGAATAAGTGGCACAAAGCAAACAAATAAAAACTTTGCAAAAGCGTCTATATTGTTTCGATATGACCTCATATAACTTACGTAAGAGTAAACTTATTGTCCGGATACATCTATCCATATGGCCTCCTGTCTCTGTTTCTCTATATAAGAGACCCTGATGTTTTCAAAATACGACTGTGTAGGTATTAGCGGCAAATACCACAAAATAAACAACATAAATCAGTTTTTCAAGTGACACATGAAACTCCATTCTAGTTTTAAACTCCGCACGTCAGTTGATGTGAATTCGACCACATCGTGGAAGACAAATGAAAAGACACGCAACTTACCCATTTAGGTGTGGATGAAATCACACCGGCATAAAGTATAGCACTGCGATTCAATCCTCAAAGTTAACACACTTAAGAGACCAGCGATGTATTCTTTATATTTTCCGCATAGCGTAGCGAAAAGAAAACACAGAATAAGTCTACTGATTTTCAGTACAAGGATGCTGACAACCCATGTTATGCTTTCGCCTGGTGTGAGGACAAAAAATGGAATATTGGCCCTCAACAAGTGATACCACTGTCTCATGATGATAATAATGATGATGATGTACTGTTCAGTCATATAGGAAAAAATGAAAAGTTATTATCTTCGCAAAAAATAAAGCCACCTTAAAGCACGGGTATGTACAAACTAAATACAAATACTCGTCACATTTCTACAGTTACGCTGTCGGACCAACGTGTACATGCACATGCTCACATTTTAACAAATACAGCTATGCTCTAAAGACAGCATCAGATTTCGCAACATGAGACGAATTTTTGTAAAATTTATCTTGCAGTATTTTACAGTCTTAAAAAGAGAACGCTGTAACCGGCAGGTATCATCTGCGTACTCCGAGAGTCATTACATAGTGAGTGACGGAGGGTTTTTCTTATACCACTTTGGCAGTTTTCTGATATTTCTGGATGTTATACGAAGAGAGAAAAATGACTTTATGCTGACTGCACCGTCGAAATTCGCCGAGATAATTCGTTTTATTATAGAACTGGACCTCCAGATACATAGCAAAACTCACCCAAATGTTTTATGGAACTTTCATTTTACAGCCCATTTCATTTAATCTGTTCCTATCCTTTCACATGTGAAAATTTATAGACTTTGACGCGCTTTTAAATTAATGGAGAAACGGTTCACTTAGTAATGACGCTTTCCATATACTACACATGTGACGCTAATATCTACTATGTAACAAATAAAGTCCAGTGAGGCGTCTACACGCGAACATTTACTTTGAAGACCAACTAAGAATTACTTCCATAACATTTATCAAGAGAATTTACAGTAGCGTGTGAAGTCAGAGTGCGTGTTGGCCACCCTATCTGTGTATCTAGAAAGATTAATGTTCGTGCAACAGGGAGAGAACGACGCAGTGCAATGCCCTGAACACGAGCAATCGACAAGGAATTTGTGGCCAGAGTTGCGAACACCGGAAAACGCTTCTGAGCGGGGAAAGTGATTTGATCCCGCACCTCGTTCCCCGACGATCCAATCTCCGCAGAGCCCTACCAGGATTCTTCAGGTCCTCCCCCGCTGGTGGCGGGATGAAGCAGACGAAGTGTGATCCAGTGTAAGTGAAACTGCTTTCACTCAGCAGTAGACTAAGGCACGCCAATGCATTGTAAATTTTTGTATTTCCGACATGGCTACGTTGAAGCTAGGCATTTCACTGGGGCTTCTTAACAGTGTACTTTCATGTGAAGTTCCCATTTGTTTCTTGGAAACAGGATGTCAGTCATGAATCGTTTCATGGCAAACATTTCAAAACCGCTTGATTAAATTATAAGCACTTTGTTAGTAAAACTTAAAAAGAAAATTTTTTCACATGCCTCATTGCCTAAGTATGGCTTGTTAACGTCACCATAATATTGCAAATTAAGCTGTAGTCCTAAATTTTTCGTGGTGACTCTCCTCTGTTCCCTTTTGAGTAGTAAAATATATGGACATGAATTGGTTTTAACTTCGGAGATACTTCCAAGAAGGGTTGCCACCTAAATTCAGTACCAGTAAGCTGGTGCTGTCAGTGGAGTTTGGTTCCTTTGTATTTACTGTCACAAATTTTAAATATTTTATTTCAGAACACTAAACAGTCGTATATGTTAAACAAACATGGTAACGTACAGTACTTGGTATTATATATATATAGTGACAAAGTATGTTAATAGTAACTACCGCCAATAAGGAAAAAGAAAGAAAAAATTCTAAATAAATAATACAACGTAAAATAAAAATAATATAATTAAAGTCCTAAGTGAATAAATTTTATCTTATATTACTACATTTGTTACTGGCTATCTCCGCACAGCTGGCAGTTTGAGCTACAACTATCCCTCAGCTATACACAGTTTTACTACACTGTCTTACTTGTACCTTGTCCCCTCTAGTACTGCATGCTCTGGCAATGCTCTGGTCTCCTCATACCCATGTGAGTGGCCATAGCATTTCTTTTATTTTAAAATTTCTCACAATTATATTTAATCCTGACATTTTATATTATGGAGGTAACAGTTGTTATGAGTCTGCTACTTTCATTTCCGGTTCTAATGCCGTTATTTCGAATTCAATTCGACTTAAATGCTGAAAGTTGAGGAGTTGCTTTTTAGATAATCGATATGAAATTAAAATTTTAGTGGTCCATAATTTTCTGTGATATGCCAGTGTTAGCGAATCACTGTGTTACTGTCTGCATTAACTCTCTATCTGGAAATGAGGGCAACTGGAAATGACACGTTAGCGTGGCCTTCAGCATTCACAGATTGCTGAGTTAACTATGTTGGTGTTAGGGACGACATACAACGACACGAGAATACTACCTCTAATGAAATAACACCTACACATTATTATTCTATCACTGTAACGAACTAATGACGAAAGATCGGGAGCTTAAACGGCGAAAATGGAAACACTACTGAATGATAATAAAGTTCAGTAGTAACTGAATAATTGTCAGATGGCCAATACTGTCACTGCCCAATTGCATGGTGTCGGAGGGAGCAGATTGAAGGGCTGCTTTCCCATTTCCCACTTCGCCTTTCGCACAGAGTATGCGTGGCGCGCGGCGCGAGAAACTCTGCCACAATCACAACGTCCAGCGACGAGGTGCAGGCATTTTCATGTTTTTTATTTATTCGTCATAATTACAGCCTATTGTCTAAAAAGCTAAAATAGGCAATACAAATCACAGTTCCTTTTGGATATATACACTCCTGGAAATTGAAATAAGAACACCGTGAATTCATTGTCCCAGGAAGGGGAAACTTTATTGACACATTCCTGGGGTCAGATACATCACATGATCACACTGACAGAACCACAGGCACATAGACACAGGCAACAGAGCATGCACAATGTCGGCACTAGTACAGTGTATATCCACCTTTCGCAGCAATGCAGGCTGCTATTCTCCCATGGAGACGATCGTAGAGATGCTGGATGTAGTCCTGTGGAACGGCTTGCCATGCCATTTCCACCTGGCGCCTCAGTTGGACCAGCGTTCGTGCTGGACGTGCAGACCGCGTGAGACGACGCTTCATCCAGTCCCAAACATGCTCAATGGGGGACAGATCCGGAGATCTTGCTGGCCAGGGTAGTTGATTTACACCTTCTAGAGCACGTTGGGTGGCACGGGATACATGCGGACGTGCATTGTCCTGTTGGAACAGCAAGTTCCCTTGCCGGTCTAGGAATGGTAGAACGATGGGTTCGATGACGGTTTGGATGTACCGTGCACTATTCAGTGTCCCCTCGACGATCACCAGTGGTGTACGGCCAGTGTAGGAGATCGCTCCCCACACCATGATGCCGGGTGTTGGCCCTGTGTGCCTCGGTCGTATGCAGTCCTGATTGTGGCGCTCACCTGCACGGCGCCAAACACGCATACGACCACCATTGGCACTAAGGCAGAAGCGACTCTCATCGCTGAAGACGACTCGTCTCCATTCGTCCCTGCATTCACGCCTGTCGCGACACCACTGGAGGCGGGCTGCACGAGGTTGGGGCGTGAGCGGAAGACGGCCTAACGGTGTGCCGGACCGTAGCCCAGCTTCATGGAGACGGTTGCGAATGGTCCTCGCCGATACCCCAGGAGCAACAGTGTCCCTACTTTGCTGGGAAGTGGCGGTGCGGTCCCCTACGGCACTGCGTAGGATCCTACGGTCTTGGCGTGCATCCGTGCGTCGCTGCGGTCCGGTCCCAGGTCGACGGGCACGTGCACCTTCCGCTGACCACAGGCGACAACATCGATGTACTGTGGAGACCTCACGCCCCACGTGTTGAGCAATTCGGCGGTACGTCCACCCGGCCTCCCGCATGCCCACTATACGCCCTCGCTCAAAGTCCGTCAACTGCACATACGGTTCACGTCCACGCTGTCGCGGCATGCTACCAGTGTTAAAGACTGCGATGGAGCTCCGTATGCCACGGCAAACTGGCTGACACTGACGGCGGCGGTGCACAAATGCTGCGCAGCTAGCGCCATTCGACGGCCAACACCGCGGTTCCTGGTGTGTCCGCTGTGCCGTGCGTGTGATCATTGCTTGTACAGCCCTCTCGCAGTGTCCGGAGCAAGTATGGTGGGTCTGACACACCGGTGTCAATGTGTTCTTTTTTCCATTTCCAGGAGTGTATATGTTATGTATTAATAATTTATTTCTGATACTTAATTATTTTTTAAAAGGTGAGATCAAAGAAGAAAAAGCTACAAATTCTTCTACAACTACAAAGCTGCATTAAAATCGTTAACCAAATATCCAGCTACTAATCTACTATAAACACTAGAATTTGTTCTCTGCTTGTTCATTTATTTCCGTGCGTTTAACTTGTACAAGGTTGTTTCCTGTACTGGTTCCGACCTCGTGGTACCCCAGACAACAGCCAGTCTGCTGGACTCACTGGGCGTCGGGCAGCACCTCAGCAGCATTTCCACTGTAGTAATTCCAACCATCATTCTTACTTCTTAAAGTCCACACTTCTATGATCACTTGAACCAACGCAATGTATATTCTTGGGACAGTATTTCACTCGGTGGTCGCCAATCTCATTCATCTTCTGTCCATCTGCAGAGTATGTTGTCTAGCCTCGACGGAAGCATGATCACTTATGTTTGAATGCCTCGTGGATTCTTCCATGGCCTTCCTGGATACTGCAGCTGCAGTATCGTCCAAAATGCGCCAGGTCAACACGCTCCTCAGTGCTGCTTTGGGATCCTATATTCTTAATACCTGACGTCCGGTATCCGCTGCATCTTCATAGAGCGTGTAGTTCCACAATGTATGTTCTGGTGTTCCCACACTGCCGCAGACGCAGCTAACATTCATCTGTCTTCTGATTTCGTATAGATACGTGGCATAAGGGCCATGGCCAATAAGGTAATGAATCAATCCACTCGATGGGTTGAGAAATCTCATTTTTTATCTCTGCCTGATGTTAGGGAGAATTTCGTATGTTCTCCTGCCTGTGCCTAAAGTGCCCCATTCATTTTTCCACAGTTGTAGTATGTGATCTTTTATTGCCTTTTTGGAACTGGCCTCATTTCTATGCACCCTTGGTACTTCCATTTGATTGGCTTTCTTTAAGCAGTAAAAGGCTCCCCTTTTCCTGATTTCCAAGCCCAGTGGACATGTTCCAATACAAATCACAGTTACTTTTGGATATATATATATATATATATATATATATATATATATATATATATATATATATATATATATATATATATATATGTTATGTATTAATAATATATTTCTGATACTTAATTTTTTTTAAAAAGGTGAGATCAAAGAAGAAAAAGCTACAAATTCTTCTACAACTACAAAGCTACATTAAAATCGTTAACCAAATCTACTATAAACACTTGATTTTGTTCTCTGTTTGTTCATTTATTTCGGTGCGTTTAACTTGTACAAGGCTGTTTCCTTTACTGGTTCCGACCTCATGGTTCCCCAGACAACAGCCAGTCTGCTGGACTCACAGGGCGTCGGGCAGCACCTCAGCAGCATTTCCACTGTAGTAATTCCAACTATCATTCTTCTTCTTTAAGTCCACAGTTCTATGATCACTTGCACCAACGCAATGTAGATTCTTGGGATAGTATTTCACTCGGTGGTCGCCAATTTCATTCATCTTCTGTCCATCTGCAGAGTATGTTGTCTAGCCTGGACAGAAGCATGATCACTTATGTTTGAATGCCTCGTGGATTCTTCCATGGCCTTCCTGGATACTGCAGCTGCAGTATCGTCCAAAATGCGCCAGGTCAACACGCTCCTCAGTGCTGCTTTGGGATCCTATATTCTTAATACTGGCGTCCGGTATCCGCTGCATCTTCATAGAGCGTGTAGTCCGACAATGAATGTTCTGGTGTGCCCACACTGCCGCAGACGCAGCTAACATTCATCTGTCTTCTGATTTCGTATAGATACGTGGCATAAGGGCCATGGCCAGTAAGGTAATGAATCAATCCACTCTATGGGTTGAGAAATCTCATTTTTTATCTCTGCCTGATGTTAGGGAGAATTTCGTATGTTCTCCTGCCTGTGCCTAAAGTGTCCCACTCATTTTTCCACAGTTGTAGTATGCGATCTTTTATTGCCTTTTTCGAACTGGCCTCATTTCTACGCACCCTTGGTACTTCCATTTGATTGGCTTTCTTTAACCAGTAAAAGGCTCCCCTTTTCCTGATTTACAAGTCCAGTGGAGATGTTCCTAGAATTACTATCAAAGCAATATTCGGGGTAGTGACGTAGGCCCCCGTTAAGCTTAGTAGCACGCCTTGTTCAACTCTTCTCAGTTTTGAGGCTGGCAGTCTATGAGCCCAGATGCTCGCTTCATATCCTACGACTGATGCTAATATAGATTGGTGGTATACTCTAATTGTCTTCCAGGGAAACCGAAATTGCATATTTGCAATGGTCATAATTTTATTCATTGCGTTGGTACATTTCCTGCCTGCTTCCTCTACATGATGTGTGAAGTTACGACGTTCGTCCAGAAATACTTCTTCTAAATTTATAACATTTAATTTTATTTTAGGGTTTATTGTTAGGTTCCCTTTCTGAAAGAGTTACGTTGTTTTGTGAGGTCCTAGTGACAATTTAACACTTCAGCACCAGCCCCCAAGTTAGTGGAGGGCTGCATCACATTTGTCTTTTATAATGCTTCTAGAGTCAGTACTTACAACGAGCAGCACGTCCCCTGCAAATACCACCAGACCGCCAATGTTATCGCACCGAAGAGTCAAGCAGTATATTGCTCCCTCCTACGTATATCTCGCGAAGAGACCATGAGGATAAAATCAGAGAGATTAGAGCCCACACAGAGGCATACCGACAATCCTTCTTTCCACGAACAATACGAGACTGGAATAGAAGGGAGAACCGATAGAGGTACTCAAGGTACCCTCCGCCACACACCGTCAGGTGGCTTGCGGAGTATGGATGTAGATGTAGATGTAGATGCAGCTAAAATAGCGGCAGCGCAAACAATGAAACAAAATACATTGTCTATAAAGTCAAGGACAAATCGAGAGGCAAAAGTGGTGCAACAAAAACTAATGACCTTCATAAAGTCACCAAAGAGAAAATTTGCATAAAGGAGATGAAGTAAACCAATGATGCACTCATCGTGGGAACTGATACATTAAGTGAAAAGCGAAAGATAACGAACAACAAAAAGGCGCAAGAGACACTCATCTGAGAACAGCCCAAGAAAAAGAGACCTTTAATGATACTGTACGACATCCCAGAGGACACAGACGCAAAGGCACTAAAGACTTAATATAAATGTAGAGCCACGAAGATGAGCTGAATAAGGAAAGCTTCGCAAGCTGCTTTACAGTACGATTCAGGATACGACTGAAGGGAATAAAAGTGGTCCATCAAGTTACTGAAGTGAGCCCTGAAGCTAGAACAGGTCTCGTGAAGCGACAAAAAGTATATCTTGGGTTTCGTTCGGTTCCAGTGAAATACGTTCTAGTAGTGAGGAGGTGTGTTCTACATCTACATCTACATCCATACTCCGCAAGCCACCTGACGGTGTGTGGCGGAAGGTACCTTGAGTACCTCTATCGGTTCTCCCTTCTATTCCAGTCTCGTATTGTTCGTGGAAAGAAAGACTGTCTGTATGCTTCTTTGTGGGCTCTAATCTCTCTGATTTTATCCTCATGGTCTCTTCGCGAGATATACGTAGGGTGGAGCAATATACTGCTTGACTCCTCGGTGAAGGTATGTTCTCGAAACTTTGACAAAAGCCCGTACCGAGCTACTGAGCGTCTCTCCTGCAGAATCTTTCACTGGAGTTTATCTATCATCTCCGTAACGCTTTCCCGATTACTAAATGATCCTGTAACTAAGCGCGCTGCTCTCCGTTGGATCTTCTCTCTCACTTCTATCAACCCTATCTGGTACGGATCCCACACTGCTGAGCAGTATTCAAGCAGTGGGCGAACAAGCGTACTGTAACCTACTTCATTTGTTTTCGGATTGCATTTCCTTAGGATTCTTCTAATGAATCTCAGTCTGACATCTGCTTTACCGACGATCAACATTATTTGATCATTCCATTTTAAATCACTCCTAATGCGTACTCCCAGATAATTTATGGTATTAACTGCTTCCAGTTGCTGACCTGCTATTTTGTAGCTAAATGATAAAGGATCTATCTTTCTGTGTATTCGCAGCACATTACACTCGTCTACATTGAGATTCAATTACCATTCCCTGCACCATGCGTCAATTCGCTGCAGATCCTCCTGCATTTCAGTACAATTTTCCATTGTTACAACCTCTCGATACACCACAGCATCATCTGCAAAAAGCCTCAGTGAACTCAGGAGCTGTTTTGGTTGCAGCTCTACTAAGTGGCGTCGTCAGCACGGCATTTGCCTATGTTTTCATTGGTTTTTGTGAATTTTCTCAATAGCTTTTTTGTTCTTTTTGTAATTGTTCCAACCTTCCAATTAATAACGCCTGCTCTAACGCCCATTGTGGAAATTTCCCCTTTAATTCCACTTTCAATTTGCTTGCTTTGCCTGTGTCATCTTTTGCCCAGAAAATTCATTTTCAATAAATGTCATCACTTCTTCGTATCGCTGTTGTATATTCACTGCTTCTCTAATTGTAGCAGTTTTCCCTTCGTCATTATCATTTGAATTAGCTACGTCTGCGGCACCGTTCCCTTCCGGGTAGCCATTTTCACTATATCTGTTCCTCCATTTGATGTGGAACACGCTGCAGTGCCCGGCCTGTCAACGTTGAACTGCGTAGCTCAGTTACATACGTCGCCAGAAGCAGTGCCGTACGCGTAGGGTGTGGCTGGCCTCGCGTCTCGGGACGGCAGAGCAGCTGGCGGCGGCAGCAGCAGCAGCAGGCGCCTGACGCAGCGCTGTGGCTGTGGTCCGCGGGCTTCTCCTCAGCTGACACAGCGCAGACGCCGACGCGCAGTCTGCACCGACGGGAGAGGGAAGGTCCCTCCACTCTGCCGACCGATCCCACTTATAAATGTAATTCACTCGCCCTGCACGGTTTACACTTAATGTCTCTTCTCGAAAACAAGCACTTTAACGCCTTTGCATGCGATGTCGACGTTGACGAAACACATGTCGACGAGGCATAGTGCTTCAATGCTGTTGCAGATATAGCTCACAGCGGAATGATTCCGCTGGTCTTCGTTGGCCGCTTATATACTGAGCGCCTGACCTTGATTGCATAAGAGCGCTGATAACGGACTTAGCCGCTGCGAGGACCGGCAGGGGAACAAAATAGCGTACGCGCGCTGTAGTCGTACTATCAGCACGCGTACTCGCTGGCAACCCGGCCCAAGCGGGTTGCATTATGCAGCCTCGTAGGCACTCAGCGGCCAATGCGGCACTATGTTTTCGATTTTTTTTCAAATGGTTGCATCCTTGAGCCCCCGTTCACCGGCTTACCAGCGGGTACGCGCGCTGATAGTACGACTACAGGGCGCGTACGTATTTTGCTCCCTTGCCGGCCCTCTCAGCGGCCAAGTCCGTTATCAGCGCTCTTATGCAATCAAGGTCAGTCGCTCAGTATATAAGCGGCCAACGAAGACCAGCGGAATCATTCCTTTGTGAGCTATATCTGGAACAGCATTGAAGCACTATGCCACGTCGACGTGTACATCGTCAACGTCGCCACCGCATGCCTGTCTACAAACACATAATAAGCCTGGAGAGTAAACTTGGCACAACTGGAACTGCACAAAGTGTCATACTGAATGGACCGATTTTTTTCCGTGGATGTCGAGTTAATTTCAGCCTTGACGTTGCCACAGGGAGTACTGGAAGTGGATGGTTTACTCTCGCTATCGTCCGATGTGAGAATGCCTCTCTACCTGGATTGGAATCATTCGCCGACCGAGATGTCATCGCTTATAAGACCTGGCATTGTGGAATAGATGCCAAGACCCAATCTAGACCTAGTTATGCATATAGTAATATGCCTTTTACATTGTATACCCGCTCCTGTCGTAAAGTTAGTAATAACGAAAAATACATACATGGATGAAAGGACTTGGTGTACTTGCTGAGAATGTAACTGTAACTGGTGAGTCTGATCTGTAGCGTGCACGTCATCCGATAACAAATGTATGTAAGAGGAGCACACGCAGACTGGCGATCATCCTAGCGAAGAGATGGGCTGCAAATGAGGTTATCCATTGAGATAAGTGACTTTGAAAAAGAGCAGATTATTATTATTACTCACAGTCTGTGACCGAGTATCTCGAAAACGGCAAATCTGGTCGATGCTGCGATAGCTTTAACACCTCCACTATTTGTGAGTACAGGTGAAACATCCCCTTAGAAAATTTATGAATTACTGTGCTTGGATTCCCCTTACGTTATTTGATTTTCAAGTAGCTGAGCAGAACTGAACGTACTCAGACATTTCGCTCTTTACTTATCCTGATCAACATTAAACTGACACACAATTATTTTAGTGGAACGCAGTCTGACTTTCAATAATCCCTAGCAAAGAATGACCCTGACTAACAATGACCTATACCTTTCATGAATCACTTACCTCACAAAAATCTTCGTTACTCGAACTACTGCAATACAGCGAGCGCCACTACTGCCAGCTAAATAAAAGATTCTAACTACTGAAGGCACTAACTACTGGTAGGAATACTTAGCAAATGAAAGATTCTGATAGAGAACAAACAATGTATTTACCTTAATAGTGTTCAAAAGTCATAATATATACATCAGTGCATGACATCCAGTCTTACAAATTTACTGTCTCTGATGGACACACGTCCAGATCATCCGCTCTCAAAACTCCGCCATCTCTCTCCGCACATCCATCACTGCTGGCGGCTCACCTCCAACTGCGCAACGCTACGCGCTGTTCACATACAACTGCCCAACACTACAATAGCGAATATTCCAACAATGCCAACCAGCCACAGACGGCACACAGCACAGCCAGTGATTTTAATACAGAGCACTACGTGGCGTTACCAACATAAAAAACTAAACAGCTTACTTACACAGGAACTGTTGTATCGTGCCCGTTCGTCAAATATGGGGTGCCTAGGAAACCTGATTTCTCGGATCGCTAGACAAGAATTCAAGCAAATAGTTTAATGAAGTTTATTACAAAAGGGAATGATTACAATACTTAACTTCGTGAAATGAAGATGTGTAGCAAGCAAAGGTTGACAGATAGAATAATAAATCTCTTCAGTATAGACTGTGCCACGTAGTAGTAGCGAAATGACTAGTATTGACGCTATTCACGAACTCGCTGCTGTAGAACTGGCAGAAGTGGGCCGCGGCCAGGCGGCGAGGTGCTGATGTCCTCTTCGTGTGGAGGGCGCTGGCGGGATCCGTCAATGTGCAATTGGCTGGCGTCGTCTCACAGCCCTCTCTGCTCTAACGTTCCCGTCTGGCGCGCCGGCGCTTGACTTTACGGCGGAACAGGAACCACTTGCCAAAAGCGGCACTTCCCACACGAAAACACAGTTTAAAGACGGATCCGACGTGAAGTTACAACCGACTCGGCGGCCACCTTGCACTTGCAGGGGCAGGCACGGAGCCCACGAGGAATGAGAGCCGGGCAACTACATTGTGGCACACACTAGTCATCTCGCGCGCCACACGTCGCAAAAGCTCGGCTCCTTGCAGGGCTGATGGGAAATCAATTTACTGCTGGAAAGGTAGCTACTAATGGCTTCAAATTTATTGTGTGTTATCGAAAGCTTGCATGTATTTCAACGCGCATTTAAGAATTATTTAACTCGTCTGAAATAGTAAGTCGTTCCGCGCCGTAGACGGATTCTGGTACTCGTAAGAAATGCAGTGTCACGTGCTCTGACGCAAGCTGCAGGGCTCGTATACGAATACGACGGCTCAGGCGCGAGGCGTGTGACCAGCGTGTGCTTCCCAATTTGCGCGGCCCCACTCGTACCCCTTAACTTACAAAAGCGTGTGTTGCCCTGTGCCGTTCCACAAGCATTATACGCGTCTCAGTTTGCGCCAAGCCTTTGTGTTCCACATGTCTGCCACACGGCTTCTCACTAACGTACAAGCTTCTCGCTAACAGCCACTTCTGTGCCTTTCCTGCCGGCCGCGGTGGTCTAGCGGTTCTAGGCGCTCAGTCCGGAACCGCGCGACTGCTACGGTCGCAGGTTCGAATCCTGCCTCGGGCATGGATGTGTGTGATGTCCTTAGGTTAGTTAGGTTTAAGTAGTTCTAAGTTCTAGGGGACGGATGACCACAGATGTTAAGTCCCATAGTGCTCAGAGCCATTTGAACCATTTTTGTGCCTTTCCTCGCATGTGAACTGTGATATCGTCGAACAGCTGCACCACCTCATACCACACAGGACGCCTTCTAGAAGCCGAAGAATACTTTCCCGTCTTAATACTTCAAACCTGTACACCAATTAAATTCCATTCAAGCTACGATATCTTTCAGTAAGTTAGCTATAAAAATGTCTAAGTACTCGAGTGTAAGAGGCATCGACTAGCTCCAGAATATCTGTGATGTTACACCAATGTCGTGCAGCCGACAGTGACTTAATGAAAGCATTAATGGTTATATAATTCGCTGCACTTACGTAAGTTAACATCGAGCACTTTCACACTGCAGTTATCGAGTTTACTCCTTTGAACTGAATGTAGAGCTCAGAGTTTTTAACCGTTTAGATCAAAATCAGAAGATGGAATTTTAAGTTGCGTATACATACTGTCGAGCCGAAATATCATGACCAGCTGCTTAACAGATATGTGGCTCGTCTTTGGAAAGAAATATATAAATGATTCTGCGTATCAGGGATCCGAAAGTTTGTTAGTAGGTTTGTGGAGGTATGCAGCATTAGATGTCTTCGCCCAAATAACGGCCCGCTGATTTACGTACTCGGTGATGGCTCCCGATAGCGACCCAGACGGATTCCCTAAGATTTACATTAGGCGAATTTGGCCTCCGAGACATCAACGTGAGTTCTCTATAATGCCCCTCAAACCACTGTACCACGGTTCTGGCTCGCAGACATGGCAAATTATACTGCTGAAATGAGACAACACCGTCGGGGAAGTTATCAAGCATGAAGGGATGCAGATGGTTTGCAGCTGTCAGAGTGTCTCCGATTACTACCGCAGGTCCCATGCAAGCGCACAAGCGCAGGAGAATGTCTCCCATAGCATAATACCGTTCCCACCATCCTGCGCCCGTGACGAGCTGCACGTTGCGAGCCATGTGAACACGTAGGCGTGGTCTGCTGCGGAGCTCCATGTTTAACAATCTACGATGGACGGTGGGTTCCGAAACACTTGTGCGTGCACTAGCATTGAGCTCTTGCAGCAGAGATGCCACATATCACCTTCTATTCTACTTTACAGAGCACACAAGCCTCCGAAGTTTCACTGACCTCCTACCTCTTTCCGTAGATGCTCACGACAGTACCACGTGAACCTTCGACCAGCTCTGCCGTTTTCGAGGTACTCGTTCACAGGCACTGCGTAAGAATAATCTACACTTTTTGAAAGTCACTTACCTCAACGGATAACCCCATTTGCAGCCCATATCTTCTGCCAATCTGCGTCTGCTCCGATTACATACATTTATTATGCCAGCAACGCCACCGGGCGGCATTCAAAGTTGCGGTGGGCAGTGGTCATAATGTTTTTGCTTATCATTGTCGATAAAACGCTCGCCATAGCTGCCAGCAAACATGTACAGAGAGGACACATACGAGTAGTATTGCTTACCCTGCATGTGTGAGTTCCCTATTTCAGAGCTTCTTGCTCTTGTCTCTCCAAGGATGACACAATGTGAAGCTAGCAGATGCTTTGCAGCGCTATGCAGCCCTGCGCCACTTTTTTGTGGCGTATGTATTGTTTAAGATGATCAGTTTCAGCCTTTATGTATTTTTAGGTGAGTATCGTAGATGCAGAGGAAGTGAAAGTAAAGACTGCCTCCTTTACCGTGAGGAAGTATACAGGGTTACAACTTTGTACTCCCATGAGGGAAATGTGCTATTGCAATGTGGGGACCAGTCTCTTGACAGATTTATACAGATGACTAACGCCTGGAAAAGTCCTTGTGCTAATCCAGGAATGAACTATGCATCAAACCGTGAACATACTGCAGCTTTTTAATGTTGTGACTACAAGAAATTGTTGCTCAAATTATCTTACGCGCAGGAGTCACCTGTACCACCAGAACGTCTCTACCATTCGTCGTCTCAAAGTATGATTAAAGACGTCAAAGACTGCTTCAAGAAACCAGTCAGATTAATTCGAGATTTTATATAACATTAAGGGTCTGCCATTACCATTGTGACTGCTGAATCTTTTTATAAAATAATCCTCGTTTTCCATGAAATGTTACATTTCCAACAGTCATGTTCGAGTCAGGATCCAGCACACAATTTTAATCTGCCAGAGGCAGAAAGTTTGAAATCGGCATATTCCACGCAGCAGAGTAAAATTCATTCTGGGAACAATTCTCCAGGCAAAGACAGTCTTCGCAATATCCTTTGTTCTATATCCACATCTACATTTACATACATACGCTGCAAGCCACTGTGCGGTATACACTCGTAAATAGAGCGAGGTAAAAACGACTATCTACATGTCTCCTCATGAGCCCTAATTTCTCGTATCTTACCTTCGTGATCCTTACGGAAAATGTATGATGGCGGCAGTAGAATAGCTCTGCAATCAGCTTCAGTTCCCGGTTTTCTAAATTTTGTCACATGTGTTCCTCGAAAAGAACGTCGCCTTCCCTCCAATGATTCCAGTTTGAGTTCCCAAAGCGTTTCCGTAATATTTGCGTGTTGTTTGAACATAGCGGTAACACATCTAGCAGCCCGCCTCTGAACTGCTTTGATGTCGTCGTTTAATGCGTCCTACTGTGGATCCCACACACTCCAGCAGCACTGAAGAAAAGGTCGTACTAGCGTCCTACATGCGTTCTCCTTTAGAGATGAACCATACCTTGTTAAAATCTCACACTAAGCTGAAGCCGACCATTCGTCTTCCCTGCTACAATCTTCACATTTAATTTCCATTTCGTATCACTTTGCAGGCGTACACTCGGATACTTAAACGACGTGACTGTGTCAAGCAGGAAACTATTAATGCTGTATCCAGATATTACGGATTTGATTTTCGTACTCATCCCCATAGAATTACGTTTTTCTACATTTACCGCCAGCTGCCGTTCATCACACCAACTAGAGATTTGTCTTAGGTCACCTGGTATCCTCTTACAGTCGCTCAACTTTGACACCTTCACGTACATCACACCATCATCAGCAGACATCCACAGATTGCTGCCATACTTGTCCGTCAGATCATTTATCTATATAGAAAATAAGAGCAGCCCTATCACACCTCAACTGCGGCAGTCCGGATGTTACCCTCGTCTCTGATGAACCCTCGTTGTCGAGGACAACGCACTATGTTCTATCACTTCAGAAAACTTTGAACCACTCCTATATCTGGGAACCTATTCCATATGATCGTACTTTCGTTAACAATCTGCAGTGGGGCACTGTGTCAAACGCTGTTTGGAAGTCTAGTAATATGAAACCTGCGTGTTCGCTTCACCCATAGTTCGTAGCATATCGTGTGAGAAAATCAAAAGCTGAGTTTCGCACGAGCCATGCTTTCTAAAATCGTGCTAATTCGTGGACATAACCTCCTCGTTCTCCAGGAAGTTTACTATATTCTTCAAGGAATGCTACTTTTCCAAGGCTGCAGGAGAATTTCTATGAAGTTTGGAAGGTAGGAGATCAGGTGTTGATTGACTTGAAGGCTGGTTTTGAGTAGTGCCTGGATAGCTCAGTGTCTAGAGCTTTTGTCCGCAAGAGGCGAAGAAGCCAGGTTCCAGTCTCGATCCGACACACAGTTTTAACCTGCCCGAAGTATCAACGAACGTATTGTTCAAAGTTATTTTCCAATATTTGTAAAATATTAGACTTGCATGTCATAACAAAATATAGATAGAAACATATACGTGAAAAAGGAAATAATAAATAACATTTCTGTGGTTTAGTGTCACTAATATTCATGTTTCAAGTGAAACACAAATATGACTATAGAGTGAATTCTTTTATTGATATAGCAGACATGCAACAATTGTTTGACTAAGTACCTGTTTACAGTTCAGAAGGAGTGATTTCCATTCCGATTTTAAATTTGCCTCGCCACCTGTCAGACGTTTCATGTTATTAGATAAATGACACTGATCAAAACAAAAAATTTACATGTAACTACTAGAAGAGTAGACACTATACCTGGAAGATATTTCTCTCCTGAATCTAAATTTAATTTCAGAATCCCTGCATTGTCCTCAGTTTTCATGTAGTAGTTTTTTCTGTACATGTTACGGCAGCCTATGTAATATATGTATCTTGCAAAATGTTCTATGTACAGCAAAAAAATCTCCCAGTGCAACAAGGAATCAGAGAAATGAGAACATGAGAATAACGAAAATGAAATAATCAGACCGAAAAATACTTCCTTGCCGATTTCCCGTGATACTTTGCCTCATTTTGTGCTTCATAAGGGCCAGCTGTTGCAGGACAACATAGTGGCATAACGATTTGCAATCTGAGAAACAGTTGGAACATTTCTGCACATTTGTCATTAACGGCGGCAAGATTGTCTGGGAATGAGTCCAAATGATTATTCGACAAACGTGAAAGCGTTACA
The DNA here is from genome assembly GCF_023864275.1 of Schistocerca cancellata. Taxonomy (NCBI): domain Eukaryota; kingdom Metazoa; phylum Arthropoda; class Insecta; order Orthoptera; family Acrididae; genus Schistocerca; species Schistocerca cancellata. The sequence goes on from NC_064629.1 coordinate 911,018,753, forward strand.
ATACATGAAGTGATATGTTTCAGTACTTCTTTTACAATATTGTAATGGTTACCTGCGTAATATTTTCTTGCAGACACTTCTGAAACACAGTCATATCATTCTTTCAGCATCGCTCATCATGCAAGGTGGGGTGTGACGGGTATAAACTATATAGTTTGCTGTTTAATTTTTGAACGTAATTATTGTTTGGTAGTCCTGTGCGATTTTTGGATAACACACCCTTTTACAACACCCCAAAAAATATTTGTCTGAACAGTCAGAAAACGTTGGCTAACGTGCTGTTCAATAATCTTCAGTCCATGAGTAAAGTTAATTGCTCGCCTTAAATGTGGTGAATAATCTCGGACACTTGATACGCGGTTTTCTATTATATAGAGGGCAGCACACAAAACGGAACAGGATGAACGAAACAAAGACCTTACAGATAATTTACTAATCCAATTAAGTTCACTTCTACACAGTGTCACAAGGTCTAAGCGATATATCGTTGGGCCGAAACACACCAACGTCAACCACATTTAATGCCCTCCAAGGCTTAATCGGCTTACGTCGCTTTAAAAAAAATTAAGAAAAAAAATTCTATCGAGGAGCGCAGCACCTTACCGTTCGATTGTCAATGATCGAATAAACTCCCAGGTGCACACACTTCGTTCCTTATGCAGTATATGATCGGTGTGGACTGCGAAGGAAACACTTGCTCCAAGCTGCTTCCAGTTTTGGCACATACGCCCATGCAGCATCATTTGTGATTACAAAATTGATCCAAACATTTGTCTAAGTAAATCTAGACTTCATTTGTGTTCTATAAAATCCTTAGCCCGATATCTGTTACAGTCTGAAATATAGAATTTTTCAAACGGAACAGTCGGTTGGTGGTGGCCTCTGAACTGTCTCCTCTTTAAGTTATCTATCTTTGTAAAGTTACCATATTATCTTTAAAATTGGTACGGCTTCATTGTTACTAATAAAAATTATAGAGCTATCATGTTGGCTTTGTAGCTTAATAAAAACATTAGTTAATCTATCTCGTTTTACAAGATTTAGGTACAGAAGTTGGTTTTTGTTAATGATTCAAAAAGTATATGAGGTAGCTTCACGAAAACTTCTATCTCATGTTTTTACGATAAAATGAACCCCACTGCAGAAGTAGAACTCTGTAACTCTATATCACACTCCTGTAAAATTTTAGTAAATGTGGATATTTAGCCGGCCGAGGTGGCCGAGCGGTTCTAGGCGCTACAGTCTGGAACCGCGCGACCGCTACGGTCGCATGTTCGAATCCTGCCTCGGGCATGGATGTGTGTGAAGTCCTTAGATTAGTTGGGTTGAAGTAGTTTTAAGTTCTAGGGGACTGATGACCTCAGAAGTTAAGTCTCATAGTGCTCAGAGCCATTTGAACCATTTTTTGTGGATATTTAGGGTAACTAATAAGTGAATGGTGTTGAGATTCACAATATTTACCTTTGCATAGTCTTGCAGAATTTGACCAAGTCTTGAAACATTGTTTAAACATTTAATTTCATATAATCATTTTGTGCGATGTCTATGTAAGTACTTCACGGCACGCTGCTCTCTGCTGGACCTCGCCCATGTCACTGAGAAAACTCAGTATCTTACTCATCACATTAGCGCCTGCTTGTTTCCACACATCTTCCCATATTTTATTACGTAAGAAGACTTTTGGAAGCAAAATCTAATTTTAGAAGCAAGGACTTACTAAGAATTCGTGTCTCTACGAATAGCTGTTACCTGCAGTTTTCTTACTTGATAGTACGCACACAAAAACATCCACATATAAACATCACAACACAAGTCAACGTGTTATTACAGCTACGTAAATCAGTTAGTGGTTAAATTTTGGATACTTTTAAACTGTAGTCATTCTTCATTTTCAGAAGATTTTGAGTTTGAAAAATGTTGCACTTTGCTACTTAAAGCACTTGAAAATAAGAAACAATACACCTCACATGCACGACTTTGGTAGTTACTTATTCCCTAGGTAGTAGGGTACCATGGGGAGTGTAGTGATCATCACTAACACACTTTGAGTAGAGGGGGGATTGGGGGGGCGGGGGAGGAGGTGGGAGGAATCAGTGTGGTGAGCATTCTCGTCATCGCTGTATTTCTATACAAGGGAAATGGGTGGAGTCACTTTGTGTGTGGCCTCCTCACCGCTCTCTCCACACAGCTCGCAGGCTGCAATTACACAATGCCTCCACGTTTCTGAGAAACAATTAACACAGCCCCAACTTTTGTTCTCTTAGTAAACTGAGGGAGGACAAACTAAATTGTAAATATACATTATTTTCCTTGAAACTTGCTGGCAGATTAAAACTGTGTGCCCGACCGAGACTCGAACTCGGGACCTTTGCCTTTCGCGGGCAAGTGCTCTACCATCTGAGCTACCGAAGCACGACTCACGCCCGGTACTCACAACTTTACTTCTGCCAGTATCTCGTCTCCTACCTTCCAAACTTTACAGAAGCTCTTCTTGCCCGCGAAAGGCAAAGGTCCCGAGTTCGAGTCTCGGTCGGGCACACAGTTTTAATCTGCCAGGAAGTTTCATATCAGCGCACACTCCGCTGCAGAGTGAGAATCTCATTCTGGATTATTTTCCTTATTTACGTAAACAGCTGTAGCAGAAGTCAGCACAAGTCATTTTTTCTGTTTAAAGTAAATATTCATTTTCAGGATTATTATTATAGCACATCGTCTTTACAATAATTGAAACTATTAATTACATCTTCATGGATCTCTTTCGTTGCAGGATGTGATCCACAAAAAATTCTTACTTCTCTTTGGTATATGTCCACATCGATATTTACTTTGTCGTATTTTGGCTAGTTTGCATTATAT